>NC_057922.1:67187514-67487514 GCF_018873765.1 Telopea speciosissima | reverse complement strand
CTTCCCATATCCCCGGAATATTTTTGGCTCTGATACCATGTGGAATTCCGTGAATACTGGCTTGATCGATGTGATCATAGCCCAGCCTTTATTTATAATATTGAAATCATATGACAAAAATATAACTAAGCAATGTGGGACTAAAACCCACATACAAGAATACCCCCACGGACAGATTTACCCTTGGACCCATATTACAACAGAGGTTGATGGGGAAAGGAGATGGATCCTTCGGCTCTGATTCCAAATGTTGCTCCAGAGCTGATGGAACGTGTTAAATCAAGCCCTTTAACCTATCCCATACTAGGCTGGCCCAATCTAGCGCCTATACACTAGAGTGGGCCCCGTTAGGCACATAACAGACCACCAAGCTTCCATAGCCGTCGTCCTTGGCAGCTCTCACTCTAGGCAACTTTCACACCAGCGGTAGGTAGCCCTTTCCAAACGGCTCCACTCTGCTCCAGGGTTTTTTGCCTGGCAGCAGGTAGCCCTTTCTTGATGGCTTTCACTCTACCCCAGGTAACCCTTTCTGTGACTCGAACCTGTGACGTGGTGCCCAGCTCTAATACCAAAATGGAGGGCCGGTTAGGAGAAAGGAGAACTAGGGAGGAAATCAGAATTGCAGGGGGGAAGAGAGAAGAGAAGAGACGCACACACAAGCTTCAACCTTCAATATTCAATTCTTCTAAACTTCAAATCTTCATGTCTGAGTATTACTACAACTACAATGAATAAATAGAAAATAGTCTTCATAGGAATAGAAACCTAACTAAAATAGAAACAACCCAAAGAGGAAACTACCAAAATAAACCATAGCTAAGGAAAGGAAACTACCTAAGAAGCTCTTGCGTAATCTACCCATTTCAAATAAAAATAAACTAAAATAAATGTAGCATCCAAAATAAACTACCAGCCTTTGCCAGACCAGAAAACTGGTTTAGGACCAATCTTTGGTTTGGGCCTCCAAAATGGGTCATGTCGGACCAGCCAAGCTAAGGCAATGCATCACTTCCTGCCAAAGATCTCCCTGACATTAAGTTCAAAAATGTAGCGGGATCATTTCTCCGACAGCTTGTTGACTCAAATGGCCTCCTTGGTCCTTGTCTCAACTCGACCGAGTCGTGTTCTTTTCAGAGGAGGCGAATTGATGTAGTAGCACTTAGTTGGTTGGACAAATATGACCAACTATGGAAACCCAAAGGAACTGGCTCAACCCAGGTTTTTGGTCCAACAAGGGTTGGAAGTAGTCTAGTTATTTTATGTCTTTTATTTGCTTGGGTAGGTAACAGGTTACTTAATTTGTTTTGAACACTAATTAGTTTTACAGTTGGTTTACAAGTCAATTTCAATCCTAGTGTCTAGTAAGAGTCTTGTTATTTTCCTTCATATATCTCATGTACTCAACTTTGAAGATAACGGAATAGACAAGAATGGGGTGTTTTACTCTTAGTCATAGTACAAGATCTCGACGAGATCTTGCCGAGATCTCAAAAATATCTCAGTTTCGTGAAGTCTCGAGACGAGACGGTAGGCGAGACAAGATTTATGCAAGATCTCGATCGTGATCTTGGTATCTCACCGAGATTTCATGGTGTATCTTGATCTCGGTTCGAGTCGAGACCAAACCAAGCTATAAAAGGCACCCTCTCTGCAAGATTTCGAGTTGTGCAAGATTTCGACCTCAACTCGAAATCTCACCCATCTCGCTCTGTTGTGAAGGATAAACACTTGGAGGTGAGGATTTTGGTGCTGTTTTTTTGGTAAATCTCACCTCAACTGAAGATTAAAGCTTGGAGATTCAAGATTGAAGCTTCAACATCAAGAGAGGGAATTAGTTGCATTGCATCTCAAGAACAGTTTTAGGTAAAAAGAAGAGCAATGCTTGATTCGACAACAACAACAACATGGTCGTTTTGATGATCCGGACCAACACTTGTTTCAATACTAACTACTCTCAAATGGTAGGACTTGTTACACACTTACACTTGTATTTGTTTAATCTATGTCTCTTTACAAGTTCTAACAATTATTGACAAACCGTCAAACCATCACCATGTATGATTATGTATAAGATGCCTAATGCATAAATGGTTTATGGTTTAATGTTTTCTTAATTCCTAATGCTAAATTAAGTTGTTTTACACCTCTACTTTAATTATGTGTTTTAAATACTGTGTGGAATAGCCTAGGGTAGAGCTCACCTATGCCGTAGACTACCAACCTACGGTCCAAAGTCAAAGTACCATTTTCGGTTTGAGTTTGTAAAAACTAATGTTTCCATTGTGTTTAGAAGGCCTAAAATATGGTGGATGTCAAGTTTTAGGACCTATCTTGGCCATATGGCCACCGAAACCCACCACTGAGTCAAGATGGGAAAAAATACACAAACTCGCCGAGATCTCAGCGGCAGAACTTGGTTTCTTGGCCTGGCGAAACTAGGGGTGAAACCGAGACCTAAATCCTTGCTTTGAGTGAGTGTGATTGAGAGCTTCCTTCTTCCCCCCCTGAATCATTGAGAATCAATCTCAGATTTCTCTTCTTCTCTAACCGGCCCTCCAACACCGAGGGGTGAGATTTTATAACATACATCCTCCCCGTAGGAAATTGTTCCATATAATATGTGTTTCTTTAAAATATTTGCCCTACCCCCTAAGGGTCCTCTTTTCACCCTTGCGCCCAGACCATACTGATCCTACCATCCAAACCTCTTTGGTTTATGCTCCTTTGGCATAACTGAAATTATTATGTCTAAAAGTCCATACCTATGATTAGTTAAACTACCAAACGGCTGAATCATGGATGCACCATTCCAAGAGTCAATTCAATTAGACTGCATTGGGTAAGAAGTGAAGTGAAATAAAGTTTTCATCGGTGAAGTGAAATGAAAAAGGGTAAAAGTAATCTTTTTCAATGGGGTGTTTGGTTGGAAGTAAAGTGAAAAAAAATTTGTTGATTTTGCTTCATTTCGAACTCTTTTCACACATTTCACTACTAATTGAAGAGACCATTCATGCATTTTCATCCTTCCAACACTGATTGGATTAGAGTTTATGAACAATTAGTGCATTAATAAGCTGGCAACTTACTCTGACCAGTGCATACACCCTCATAAAGTCATAAATAAATGCAATCAGGCTGGTAGAATTGTGTCAAATCCGCTCTTTGGCTCAACCACTAGCATCCCCTAGGAGTTATCCTTCCTGTTGTTGGTGCCCGTTCTGTATACTCTTCAGGTATACCTAAATCCACTAAGGTCTATTCAATTATCTCCCATAGCTCTTGGTACACCTCCCTCCCCCCCCCCCCCTCCCGAGCCTTTCCCCGGTCTAGGCCTCCCTTCCCCGCTCCCCGCCCAACCCCTCCTCTGACCTAATCCTTTGGCTTCCATCCCAAAATGGCCTTTTCAGCTCTAGATCAGCTTGGAACTTTGTTAGACACCGTGGCCCTCTTGCCCCTTGGCACAACTTGGTTTGGTTTAAAGGTCATATCCCCCACCACAGTTTCATTGTCTGGAGAGTCTTCACTCATAGCCTTCCCACCCAAGACTTCCTCCTCCACCGCCACCTATCTGTTTCCCCTTCATGCACCCTTTCTTGGAATGGCTCTGAGGACATTGACCATCTATTTTTCTCTTGCCTTTTTGCTCTGTTAGTTTGGAAAAAAGCTTTATTCTCCTTCTGGCCCCGTCGAAGGAGACCCCTCCCCTTCAATAGGGAGTGGCTCTGGATGGATATGACAGCCTCGGGTAGTACTATCCATAGTTCCAGAACTGGGCGAGATATCTCTCTTTTTGAAAAAAGCGAGACGAGACTTAAGGCGAAATGAAATATTACCCCAAATCGGTCGAGATTTCGGTTCGACCGACGTTTGGACTAAACTTACCTTTATAATGTACATATCTTGACCAAGACAGTTGAGATCTCTCAAGAACTCGACTGTCTCGGTGAACCCGACAGAGAAGTATGCATTTGATTGGATTTTTGAGGATTTTTTACGGTGGTTTATGATAGAGATACATGTAATATGTTAAGATTGATGTATTGTACACTTTTGAATTTGTAATGTTTATTTAAGTTGTTTTATATTAATTGTATGATTTGATTGCTTTTAATTACTAAATTATCTGTAAAATCGAACCTATTAGTACATTGTCGCCTACCAACCTAGGGTCCTAAGCGAACTCCTATTTGGACTTTGCTTTCGCAAAATCTGATAGTGCAATTGTGTTTAAATGGCCTAAAACAGGCTGAGTACCAAGTTTTAAGCCCAAACTAGGTCTAAAATCCACCAAAACCAGCCTTCGAGTTCAAAAAAAAATACACCAACTCACCGAGATCTCACCGAGATCTTGGCCCAACTCGGTTTTTTGGCTGGGCAAAACCTGTACCGAAACTGAGTTCTTGAACCTTGGTACTATCTGCGATGTGGTCGGCAAGCTTGTGTTCGGTGCTACTATTTCTCACATTTGGATGGAGTGCAATCTTCGAAGATTGACTTCCAACTCCCGCTCTCTTGACATGATTTGGAATGCCATCTTTTTTTATGATAGTTCGAAATTACACTTTGTTGGAATATGTAATCCAAAATACCGTGGGGGTATTCAGGTCTTTTGGGTGTTTTATTTATTCTTTATTTATGTATTTATGAGCAAGGGTAGAAATGTAATTAGGGATGTGACACTGTTCATGTGAACAGTGTCGTGAATAGTGTTTTTCCCTTGCTATCTCTTTTACTACTATAAATAGAGCTTGACTGATCTTATAGATTATTCAAGCCATTCTCCCATTCTTGGTTCAAGTCAACATGGCATCAGAGCTAGTCTGATCTAGGTTAGAAAAAGAGGAAAAAACCCTACTCCTTCTCTCCAATCGACTTCTTCCTTCTTCTCTCTTTCTCGGCTTCTCCTGCTTCTGGTTTTCTTCTTCTCATACTTGTAAGGGGGCAGCACTAATGAGGTAAAAAACCTTAACCAATGAGTTAGTTGCTGCCCTCCTCCATTCAATCTCTTTTTTCCATTAAAATTCTGTTGGAACCATCTTTGCGAATTGGAGCTTTCCAGAATTTTTTGGAGATCAACTTCCTATCACTATTGAAGGCTAACTTTCCACCATTGGAGCTCCCTTTGCTCTCTTTTCCAGAACCTTCCTACCCTATTCCATTGACCTCCTTTCCTTTTTTCTATTTCTCCATCTTTCATTAACCTTTCCAGCCCCTACCCTAATCGATCTCAACTTGTCACCAATCGATTTTAGGGTTTCCCTTTTCAGAAGCAGCTAATTTTTTGGGGGTGATTCCCTACTACTACAAGCCATACTAAACCTAAGTTTGGACCCTTTCTGATGGCTGGATTTGTTTCTACAGCAAAACTTTCTTAACCTGCTAATTTGGTTACTTGCTAAAACCCTAACTCCAATCGAAATTAGGGTTACAGGTTTCAGCTTTTGCTGATTTTTTTAGGGCTGATTACTTCATCTACAAGGACCACTCGACCTCAATATTGGCCTCTGTCCAAGTGTTTGAAGACCCCTAACCCCAATCGATCCTTATTTTCAAGGTTTTACAAAATCATGACACAAATCAATTTTTTGGGTTAGGGTTATTTGTTGCTGCTGGAGTTTTTTGGAGGTGTTTCTACCATTAAGAGACGCAACCTACTTCAACTATTCATGGCTTGAAGAAATTCTATTTCGTGTGATAGCTGCTGCCCTATTTTTCTGCATTTTTTTGGAGTTTCTCCCTCTTGAAGATCAAGTCTAAATCACAAAAAGATGTTAGTTATTCGTATTAGAGATCCATTCAAGCAGCTCTGGACAGCATCTATTACACACCATCAACAATCTTTGACAAGTCATCATCTCTTTTCTGAAGCCCCCTTTCCCTACAATCGATCTCAACTTTCAGGTTTTATACAAAACCCTGACTATAATCAATCTAAGGGTTAAGGCAGTCCTCTCTTGCTGATTTTTTGAGGAGAGTTTTGTAACCATCAGAGGAGTACTCAACCCAAGTTTCAGCATCATTCATGGATTTATTTTGAAAAAAAATTCAGGTTCACACTTATGGCTCGATTTCATCATTTATCAACCTATTCTTTTACTTGTTCCTATGTGGCTTGCTGCTTCAACTACATATGGATCTGTTGGGTTAATTAATTTATACTTGTTGGTTCTATCAAGCTTTACTACATACCTTGCTCTATTGATTGGCTTCTGTAAGCATGACTGGTTGACATGTTACTGCTGCCTTTATGAGGACTACTGTTGCCCTATTATTGAGTCTGAATATCCTACTATTGGAGTTCGAATTTCTTTCATTGTTGAACACTCGAATTTACTACCTTGGAGATCAGCTTATTTGGGATTACAACAACATTGTTCCATGGTTATTGGTTGCAACTACGAACCTATTCAGTTGTGTGAAGCTCTTCTACTGCTTCATATCCGACTTACTTTGGAGCTTGTTCCTAGCAGTGTTTACTAATTCAGATCTGATCCAAGTTTTTTGTTGAAGTTTATTACATCAATTCTGTCCAGATATCTTCGTCAGTTCTATTTAGCATGAGGGAGTTTATAAATTGGAGTTTTGCACACTTGTTCTTCCTTGTTTGAAGATTGATCAAGCCTTGAAGATTGGAGCTTTTCCTTTCTTCAAATCAGATCTGTATACTTATCAGATGTGAATATTGGAGTTCGGTGTTTGTCCCCTGTAGGAGTTTCCATCCAAGGAGTTTGTTTGGTCGTTTGAAGATGGTGAACAATTTCTATGTTGCATTATTTTTCTCCATATTTCATTATCCCACAACTTTTCTTTTCACTTCACCATCTCCCCTAACATACCTTTGGCATATACCCATAACGACTTTGGACGATAATGGTATTCTTTAAATTGCCATTTCTTCCTTTTCCATTCCCTTAGCACCTTTTGGAAAATTCTGGAATATTATATTTTTGCCTTATCTCTTACATTATCTCTGTTATGTCCACATGTACTACTACACGTGAGGGAGAGATTATGTACAGTACACCTACTGACATTGTAGAAGCAGAACTTGCAGGAATACTTGGTGCAAAACATAGAAGATCAGTGTTTCCACCATTGCTATTGGGAATCCTTCTTTATTGGGTTGAATTTGCCATAAGGGGGAGATGAAGAGTATTGAAGATGTTTGGTTATTACCTGCCTATATGAGGTTCTACAGTTGGGTTGATCTTTTCCGCTACCTGATTCATTTGTTCCCGCTACTTGCTGCCCTAGTTGCTTGTCTTCAAGATTATCAGTAAGAGATTCATCACTGGATAGCTATAGAAGATTGGTGAAAGCTGCCTTTTTTTGCTGATCAAGTCTGCCCAGTTTTTTGAAGATCTATATTTAAAGTTCTTGAAGGTTTATTTGGGAGCTGCATTCATCTCTGTCAAGCTAGATTCTGCTGCAACTTAGTTTCTACCCATTTTGTTCAAGTTGAGCATTAGTACCTTGTATGCACCAACTTGAGGGGGAGTGTCAGCATTATTATGGAGTTATTTTTTTCTTTTTAGTTCAAGCTGGTTTTTCTTTCTTCTCTAATTTGTATAATCCAGCTTAAGGGGGAGTGTTGGAATATGTAATCCAGAATACCCCCACGGTATTCTAGTCTTTTGGGTGTTTTATTTATTCTTTATTTATGTATTTATGCGCAAGGGTAAAAATGTAATTAGGAATGTGACACTGTTCATGTGAACAGTATCGTAAATAGTGTTTTTCCCTTGTTATCTCTTTTACTACTATAAATAGAGAGCTTGACTGATCTTATAGATTATTCAAGCCATTCTCCCATTCTCTGTTCAAGTCAACAGGTGTTAAAAAACTATTTATCCACCCGTGTCCCCCTTTGGATAGTCCGCCGTGTTAAAAGCTCCTGTATGCTATACATATTGTTTCCTCCCTTTCCTACAAGGTCGGCCTTTTAGAGGAAGCGGTTTCTATCACACTTGTTACCCCATCGTTCTATTATTGATTCCCCTTCTATACGTTTACCTGTTACATATTGTTTGTTAGATCACAGGCTTTATGTATTTCTCTTCTTCCTTAGGGCCCCTCCTAGGGCCTGGTTCTGTATAGCTCCCCCCTCCCCTCCTTCCTTGTGTATTCCCCTCCCCCCCCCCCTCTTTTTCTTGCTCTTCCTTTTGGTAATGAATTTTTTATTCACCAAAAAATTATATATTCAAGTAGTCAATATAAAATAGCATTCAGGAAAAACCCAATACAAATTCTTTTGCCAAGCCACTTTGTTGGGTTGTTTGGGCAGAGAATCCTGATTTCTGTTTAGATGAATGTACATGTTAAATGATGGTGCCCTGGCTAGAGGGAGAAAATTAAAAGCATAGGTTGGACAGGATTTTATCCAAACCTAATAGATCCCACATAGAAAAGAACTCTGCCAAACAAGGTCAAACCTACCATCCACACAATATTAGTCCATGAACACTTGGAAATCTATTAGATTCTCCCACCCCTCATGCAGGGAGGAAAGGTGATGAGTAGAATTGCTATCCCATGCAATTGACTGAACAGTCCCTGATGTTAAAAAAGAAAGAAAGAAAGAAAGAAAAAGGGGGGGGGGGGGGGCGGCTCTTTTCTAGGATATAAATTATTAGATCAGCTGATTTTTGAGCCATACCATAGGAAGGTTCAATCAAATGAATCCCCTCTATTACGAAAAAATTGGGTGGATTGAAAATCAAATTTCATGCTACATCTCATTAGTGTCTATTATTCAAAAACTAGATAACAAGTTAGGGAAAATGCCATATAATGCAGTGCATTCAAGACTCTGCTTATCCAGAGAAAATGAAAATTCCTGCAAATTTTATTTTTTTTATTTTCTGCGTGGGTTTCCTGCAAACTTACCGCTTGAAGGGTCTACATGCACAAAAAAACTGGCCGCAACTATAAGGTAGCACAAAATAAGCATCAGCCCTTTGAAATAGTTTGAAGTCCCTTCCTGCATCAATGGAAGCAATTATAATGAATCAAATATGTGGAATAAAAATGAGTTACAAACCATGAATGTTTTTTGCAAGGCATAATCTTTTTGGACAGTAGTTGAGAAGCATCATGTTCCCTATTGGAGATCTACCAAACCATAAGAAATCTGCTGAAAATTAAGTCCAAAAGTTACATTCATTTAATAGGATAAGAATCAAAGATTTGCAGAAAAAGGAAATTATATGTGCACCGCTATTTGGGTTCTTAAGTTGTGGGTCTTAAAGGAGATCTACTGTAAAAACGTTCCTAATTTGTCAAAGTTAAATTAGATGGTAGCTGTATGCAATAAGTGGGTTCTAAAAAATGACAAGGTCCTAATCATCCAGAAGCCCTGACTAGAGATTAAATTTATGTTTCAGGGAATCAGCCCCTTGTAATAGACGAATGGTACCTCTTGCACCTAGTTCATTACCTATAAGAGTTGAAGGTAATCTCCTTGCTCTTGTACGCCTAGTTCATGAGGATCTTTTAGTTTCCAAACATCATTGCTGTTGATCCTTCTCATCTGGATTTCTTGTGGCACTCAATGGGGAAAAAGTTGGACTAAGAACTGGAAATCAAGTTTTGGATGATGGGAAGAAGGAAAAAGTAAAAGGGAAAATATATTAAAAACCCATTAATAGATTTATATCTAAAAAACCAAAGTTCAACTTTTCTATCTATTAAACCCATAAAAGCCCATGGGGAAAAAAGAGATCTACCGTAGAAACGTTCCTAATTGGTTAAAGTTAAATTAGGTAGTAGCTGTATGCAACAAGTGGGTTCTAAAAATGCGAAGGTCCTGATCATTCAGAGGCCCTGAGTAGAGATTAAATTTCTTTTTTAAAGGAATAATCTCCCTCTGACCTGTCGCCTGCTTCTCTCCAGCGAGGAACCCTAGCTCTCGAACGTCGTTCTCTTCTTCCTTCGACCCTACCCCCCCCCCCCCTTTTGCCCATTCCACCCACTACTATGGTTGCCACCACTAAACCGTCCCATACACAACCCCAGTCCCACACTTTTCTGTCAAGCCCAACAGTCTCTAGGCCTTTGGTTCACTTAAGTCACACCCTTCCTTTTCTTAATCTGTCCCATCTGGTCCAACCCACCAACCCCATCCATTCAGTGCCTCACCCGATGCATCTCTCATCCTCAGGTCCTCTCAAAGGAACGCCTGACCCACCTCCCACACCTATTGATCCTCCTCCTTTACCCGACGCCTGCTCTATTCCCTGCTCGAGGATGCCAACGCCAAATCTCCTCTCTTCTTCCTTTCTAGAGGAAGTTACCACTCCTCATGCCACCATTGTTACCCTCCCCACTCTTCGCGAATACCGCTAGAGACACAAAAGCCACCCCTCTTCCTCCCATCCTGTCTTCTCCTAATCCAGCCCTCCTGGGTATTTGTAGAAACCTATCCCTCCTTGCCAATGAGCCAAAGTGTCCTTTGGAATGACTGAGGCCTCAATTCCTCGGCCAAGCACGCTGAAATCCGTTCCTGTATTAAATTCCATCATGTTGTAAGGGAGAAGAGATTTACAGCAAGAGGAAGAAGGAGAGAAAAGAAGAGGGAAAGAAGAAGAGAGTTTGGGAGAATTGATTATGTGTGTTGAGTGATTCTCAACACACATATTCACTTCAGTAATCACTTCTAAGAATTACATAGACCTCCCTAGGGAGGTAAACAGAAATAAAGAAGAAATAACAAAAATACTACTTAGCCATGTCTAATAATAAGACAATGACAGAACAACCCTTATACAACAATTCTAATAACTCTAATACTCCCCCTCAAGGTGGAGAATAAATGTCATACATTCCCAGCTTGCACAATAAGGTACTAAATAGACTAGAAATGAGACCCTTGGTGAAGATATCTGCTACTTGATCACTTGTCTTCACAAAGGGAGTACAAATGCACACAGAATCCAACTTCTCTTTGATTAACTGTCGATCAACCTCAAAATGTTTGGTTCGATCATGTTGAACCGGATTATGGGCAATGCTTATAGCAGCTTTGTTGTCACAATAAAGTCTCATTGGCCCTTCAGTTTCAAAACTCAAGTTTTGTAGTAGTCTCTTTCATAGTTGTCATGGCGTCCTGGTGCTGGAGAAGCATGCATGGCGACCTACGCCATGGCGTCCCTCTTCGATTTCTTCTTCCTGTCTCTCTTTCCCTCTTCGATTTCTTCTTCCTGTCTTCGATTTCTTCTTCCCTCTTCGATTTCTTCTTTCCCTCTTCGATTTCTTTCGATTTCTTCTTTCCCTCTTCGATTTCTTTCGATTTCTTCTTTCCCTCTTCGATTTCTGAATTTTCTTCTTAAAACTTGAGAAACAATAGAGAAAAAATAAAACATGGCTTGAGTATACATCTATTAAAACATTAAAAATAGAGAAAATAAAAAATAAAACATAGTCGACATGCTCGCCATGGCGGGCAACATGTCGATATATCGACGTGACACCCCTCCACCGACTTGGATTGTCGTGACGCCGTGACAACTATGGTCTCTTTAGCCATATAAGCTCACACACTCCATGAGCCATGGCCCTAAACTCAACTTCTGCACTGGATCTAGCTACAACTGGTTGTTTCTTGCTCCTCCAGGTAACTAAATTACCACCCACAAAGGTACAGTACCCAGAAGTAGATCTCCTGTCAGAGACTGAACCAGCCCAATCAGCATCTGTGTATCCTTCATTTTGCAAATGATCATGCCTGGCAAATAGAAGACCTTTTCCTGGACAGGATTTCAAGTATCTAATGATGCGATACACCGCATCCAGATGTCCACTCCGAGCATGCATGAACTGACTTACCACACCAACTGTATAAGAGATGTCTGGTCGAGTAAAGGAGAGATAGATTAGTTTCCCAACCAATCTCTGGTACTTGCTTGCATCTATAAGAGAAGAACCACATTCATCACCAAGCTTATGATTCGGATCAATGGGGAAAGTTGCTGGTTTGCACCCCATCATGCCTGTCTCTTTCAAAAGATCCAAGACAAATTTCCTTTGGCAGATGTTGATTCCTTCCCTTGATCTAGATACTTCAATACCCAAGAAGTATTTCAAGAGTCCAAGGTCTTTGATCTCAAACTGTTTAGCCAGATAAGACTTCAATCTGTTTATCTTAGTAACATCATTCCCAGTTACCACAATGTCATCAACATAGACAATGAGAGCTGTAACTGTACCATTACCTCTTCTGATAAACAAGGTGTGGTAAGCTTGACTCTGATAATACCCATTCTTCAGGATGGCTTGTCTAAATCTCTCAAACCAGGCCTTAGGAGACTGCTTGAGGCCATAGAGAGCTTTCTTCAAGAGACCCACTTTCCCTTCAGCTGAGGGACACTTAAAACCAGGTGGAGGCTGCATGTACACTTCTTCTGCTAAATCTCCATGAAGAAATTCATTCTTCACATCTAATTGGTACACTGGCCAATCTTTATTGGCTGCCACTGAAAGAATAATCCTGATTGAGTTATGCTTGGCTACAAGGGCAAAAATCTCCTGGTAGTCAATGCCATACACTTGACTATACCCTTTTGCAACCAGCCTATCTTTGTACCTTTCCACTGTACCATTGGATCTATACTTGATGGTATAAACCCATCTACATCCAACTGGAGTTCTCCACCAGGGAAGATCAACTAGTGTCCAAGTATTGTTCTTTTCCAAAGCCACCATTTCCTCAGACATTGCTTGCATCCATTTTGGATCAGATAAGGCCTCTGTGACATTTTTGGGAATGGAAGAAGATTCAAGGGCAGTGGAAAAGGCAATACCTGTAGGAGAAATAGAGTCATAGGAAACAAATTGGGCTATGGGGTTAGTACAGGCTCTCTTCCCCTTTCTCATAGCAATAGGAAGATCTAATTCAGAAGGAGAAGTATTACCTGACTGAGGAGGATAAGACTGAGAATGTGGATCCAAAGAGGGATTTTGGCAGGGTTGCTTTCCCTTCAATGCATACTAGGGTTGTTTTCTTGTTCCCTTCAACAAGCATTCACCTCTTGTGAATACAACATCTTTGAATCTTATTCCCTTGTATTCTTTTTTCCTGCTAGCAACACCACCACTACTAGCATCAATATCAACAACACCATTAGCATCAACAACATCCACTTCTTTGTATTTTCCAATATCAAATAGGAATGGGGAAGTGGAGGTAGGCAAGGGAGATAGAAAAGGAATGACATCAGCATCCTGTTCACTTCTAGTACTCTCCCCCTGAAAAGAATGCTGAGGAGAAGAAAAGTAAGGAATAGACTCAAAGAAAGTGACATCTTTGGAGAGAAGTCGCCTTCGGGAAGGAGGATGGTAGCATTTATACCCTTTGGTTGAATTAGAGTAGCCCAAGAAGATGCACTTGAGAGCATTGGGATCAAGCTTGGTGCGGGTTGATTTATTGACATGAACATAACAAACACAACCAAAGATTTCCAGAGGCAAAGAGAAGACTGAGGATCGAGGAGAAAGAAGAGCCAGGGGAGATTTGGAGCCAAGGGATGGAGTTGGCATTCGGTTAATAAGAAAGGCAGTGCTAAGAAGTGCATCAGACCAGAAAGTCTTAGGCACATGCACACCAAAGAGGAGACTTCTGGTGATTTCCCACAAGTGGCGGTTTTTTCTCTCAACCACCCCATTTTGTTGAGGGATGTCAACACAGGCTAGTTGATGGATGATGCCATTATCAGTGAAGAACTGTTGGAGCCCCCCATACATGTACTCACCCCCCTTATCAGACCTAACAATTTGGATTCGAGTACCAAATTGAGTACTAATAAGTTGATAAAAATCCTTAAAAGCATCACAAACATCACTCTTTTGTTTCAACAAAACCATCCAAGTAGATCTAGAATAGTCATCCACAAATGAAACAAAGTAACGAAATCCAGACAAAGAAGTAGTAGGAGAAGGCCCCCAAACATCAGTATGAACAAGAGAAAAAGGTGCAGTAGATCTATTACTACGATAAGGATAAGATGTGTGACAATGTTTAGCAAAAATACAAGATTCACACTGAAAGACATAAGAAGAAGGAAAAGAAGTAAACAAGTGGGGTAACTGTCCCCTCATAACAACAAATGAGGGATGACCCAAATGTTGATGCCAAAGCATTACAGACTCCAAAGTACTACAGTCACTCCGACCACAAACATAAGCTGTAGCAGTAGATTGATCAGGTAACCGTGGTTTAAGAAGGTAGAGTCCTCCTTTTTCAGTCCCACAGCCAATAACCCTCTTTGTCTCCAAATCCTGAAAAAAACAATAGAAAGGAAAGAAAGTGACACAACAATTTAAGGATTTGGTTAGGTGACTCACTGATAATAGGTTAGTAGCAAAATCAGGAAAATGAAGGACAAACTCAAGGGAAATAGAAGGAGTAACTCGCACATTACCCTTACCAGAGACTAAAGAAAGGGAACCATCAGCAACTCTTACCTTGTCCCGGCCAGAGCAAATGGAGTAGGAATCATAATACTTTGACATACCATTCATGTGATCAGAGGCTCTAGTGTCAATAATCCAGGTGGGTGCAGTAGGAGCAGATGAGACCTGCAGAGCTGAGGCAGAAGTAGCTGACCCTCCAAGGTTAGACATCAGCCGGTGGAGGGCTGCAATATCATCTTGTGAAAGGGAATCAAGAGCAGGCTGGGATCCAGATGTCTCAGACTCAGATGTCATAGAGTGAGCCCTAGCTCCCCCTCGCTTGCCTCCACGGGCACTAGATGAACCACCACGCATACTATAGGGCTGCCCATGAAGATCCCAACACCTATCCTTAGTGTGTCCTAGCTTTCCACAGTGATCACATTTAAATCTCTCACGGTGATCTCCACGAGTTGGCCCTTGGCCTTTCCCCCTACTTTTCCAGTCTCTGTGGGAACTAGAAACAAGAGCAGATCTATCTGTTGGTGGTGCAATATCCATAGTTGTTCTCCTGGTTTCCTCACTTTGCAAGTAACTACATACTTCATCCAAGGATGGAAAGGGAGACTTCCCTAGGATCTGTAGACGAATGGGCTCATACTCTGGATTCAGCCCATCAAATAGAGAAAAGATCCTTTCAACTTCTTGATTCTTGTAAACCTTGGCTTCATCCTCAGAGTTGGACAATCAAAGATACCTGTAGTGATCATATTCCTGCCACAGGCTGATAACAGTGTTGTAGTATTCAGAGATGCTCCTATCACCCTGCTTCATATTGGTGACCTTTTGGTGGATTTGGTACACCTTTGCATAGTCACCAACTCGACCAAAGGTCCGGGCAACATTGTCCCACATCTCCTCAGCAGTTTCCTTATCCATAAACCTCCTACTAATTTCAGGTTTCATGGAGAAAACCAACCAAGTCATAACTGTGGAGTTCTCAGTCTCCCACTTCAGATAACATGGATCAGTAGTGGCAGGCTCCTTAATAGAGCCAGTAATATACCCCAACTTTCCCCTACTTCGCAGGGACATCTTCACAGACCGAGACCAGTCTAAGTAGTTGGTATTGTCCAACTTCACAACAAAGATTTGGGTGTTGGGGTTATCAAAGGAAGCAATAGTGGGGTGGAGTCCACCAAAACCACTAGTAGAAGCTTCCAAAGGTCCACTGACCTCAAATCCAGACAGGCTAGACATTGTAGACATGATATGTAGATACTCAACAAACCAACAACAAACAAAAAAACTTGCACAACAGTCCAGCCAACAAAGGAGGCCAAATCAACAACCAACACTCAATATGCACTTTGGTTCCATTCCACAATAGCTAAAGGCATTCAAATAGTTGACATCATCAATTAATAGGGACCATCTCTCCCATTACAGCCAATAAAAAACTCAACAAGAAGAGAAACCAGAATCTGTCGATACCTGGGAAGCACCGATGAATTGAGCTAAGCTCCCCAATCAGCTCCTTTCAATAACCAAGCTGTTGGGGGTCTGAAAGAAGGCCCTCAGGCAAATCAAATGCCTCAGTCCTCATTCCAAATAGTGAAGAGATGAGAGAGAGATGAGCAGAATCCTCTACAGGCTGGCGGTAATGCTCTGTCCAGCTTCTAGGGCTTCAAATACACTTTGCGAGCTGGGAATCTCTCTCCATTGTTGTTGAGTTGAAGGATACAGCTCCAAAGCATGTAGTATGTGTGTTTTTTCACATAGTATAGCCTCTAATGGAACCCTCTACCTTCCTAGGGTCCCAAGAAGAGGTGAAGAAAAGAACCAAGCCTTAGTTGACTCTCAAACCAGTGGAAGTGGCTCTGATACCAAGTTAGAACTTGAAGATGGATCGATTCTAGTAAGGGAGAAGAGATTTACAGCAACAGGAAGGAGGAGAGAAGAGAAGAGGGAAAGAAGAAGAGAGTTTGGGAGAATCGATTATGTGTGTTGAGTGATTCTCAACACACATATTCACTTCATTAATCACTTCTAAGAATTACATAGACCTCCTTAGCAAGGTAAATAGAAATAAAGAAGAAATAACAAAAATACAACTTAGCCATGTCTAATAATAAGACAATGACAGAACAACCCTTATACAACTATTCTAATAACTCTAACACATAGGCACCGAAGTTGACCAAGGCGCCTAGACGCCTAGGCGACACCTAGACAACTATGCTTCCAATATACACACATGCACAACCACAACACAGAATATATGTGGTTCAGCAAGTTGCCTACATCCATGGAGCAATGCCCTAGTAGGGCCTCGTATATTGCTCGATACTCTACTACTTTAATCAGCTACAACTGACAAGGAGCTACACCCCACCCTAACCCAACATACAACTAGAAGGTAACTACAACACCAAATGGAAGGTAGCTACAACTCCTGTATCTAGCACCGACTGAAAACACCCCAGATACAGAATAAATGTGCTTATAAATGATGCCCTACAATTTGCACATCTAGCCTAGGATATCAACAATGTACAACCTAGCTACCACATGTGGATACAAGAATACAAATGAAGTTAACTAAAGGTAGAAAACCTTACAACTGTGCTTGGATTTGATTCTTGCTCGCGGCTGCGTGGCCCTGCTGGGCTGTGTGGCTGCCACTAGGCTAAGCACCCTCCAGTAAGCAGCAACCTCAGCCAATACTAAACGGACACATCATCACTGAGCACTGTGTCACACCACCAGACACATTGTCCACCTCAGCCACATCCTTAATACCATGCTACAAAAGTATGACCTGTCATCAAACCATGCCACATCAGCATGCTATGAATGAGGCCCCTCTTTGAGGCATTTTCTCTAACACCTGGCCAGTCTGAAGTGACTATGGAAACTGCCATAACTCCCTTATTCAGAGTCAGATTGACACGATTCCAGTTGCGTTGGAAAGAAGACTCGATGCTCTACGTTTCTCTAGTGCAACCCTCCTTCCAATTCAGCCACTTGACTTGCCCAAAATAGCTCCGAAGCTGACACATGCTGCCACTTTCAGTCTTAGCCACATCCTGCCACTTGTACACTGTGCACAACTCTAACTGACAGTGTTGACAACAATGACAACCATAAAACAACAATCTCCCTCGTTGGAGTTGTTAGCAACACTGACCACGACAACGTTCAACAGTGACTCACCTCTGGGACCTATGTGCCCACCGTATCTTTCAAATCCCACAGAGAGTGAAGTTTGAAGTGTCAAACTCCCCCTGTCTGCAATACCAATGGGACACCTCTCCCCAGTCTTCTCTACCTCTATAATACCCCTGGTTTTTTAGGATAGTTTGGTCATAGCCTAAACCCTAGAGGATGACATGGCAGTCTAGAGTCAACGTTGGACTTGTCAATATCAAAGGTTCCATGCTACAATTTTATTGCCTTTTTATTTAAATTCTTTTAAAATAAATATTTAGAGGATCTGTTTCTAATTTGAGTTTCTTTGATTGTTGTGCATGAAATATTAATGGTATGAGATATGTATAATATTGAGTTTAATCTAACTAGGTAAGTATGATATGATATAGGCTAATGTAATGGAAAGAAAAATTAAATCATGAGTTTTACTAGGGAAGGGGAATCTTTGAAAATATGGAAATCCCACTTCCTTTAATCAAGCAATGCACATGGATGGCTTTTGAATTAATTAAACAACCTACTATATTATAGACAAAATAGGAAAGAAATCTATACCTAAAATGACACCTAGAGATCCACTAGGAAGGAACCCTTCTCTCACCCTTAACCCCCTAAATTATACTACTACCCAATACAAACCGTGGAATGACTTGGTGCCACATTTGATTAATTCAAAAAAAAAAAAAGAAAAGAGAGAAAACATGGGAGAGGGAGGGTGAATCGTAGGAGAGGAAGAAGAAGAGAGGGAAAGAAGCATACCTTCTCCCACCGATTTTTGCACAAGCTTGGATCCTCTTTCAAGCCTAGGCTGGGTGATTCAAAGGAAGTAGGATTTGAGTGTGGAAGACCTTTTATCTAAAGGGGTTAGGATTTCATTATTTTGATTTCTTCAAACGGTAAGTACACTTCCTAATTTCCATGCTTGCATTCTTGATCCTCAAAGACTCGATGCTCTATTTGATGTCATCTTTAATGATCTATGCCTATCCGATTTTATTTCTATTGATCCATGTCTATTTGGTTTCTATCCTTAATGATCTATACCTATTCGATTGTATTTCTAATGATCTATGTCTATTTCGATTTCTATCTTTGATGATCTATGCCTATTCGATTTAATCTCCAATGATTCGATGCTCTATTCAATCTTATCACTGATGATCTATGTCTTCTCGATTATATCTTTAAATGATCTATTCCTATTAGAATGCTGATTTATGTAAATCCATCTTGAACCAAACTATGAATAATTCCAGATTCTCGATTTGTTTGTTTCGGTGAATCTATCTTATGATTTAATTACCATAGAAATTTTATGTGATGATTATAGCATGAACCGATTTTTTATTTCCTATAGTGGTACTAGTAGTGTGTTTTATTGTCGTGCTTATGTTTAAAGAGAGAAATCTTATAAAAGTATGTTGTACGTTAATACGTGAGTTGGAGAATATGTTCTCCTACATTTGGGTTGAAACAAAGAACTTATTGATTTTTACCTAATGGTGATGATATAGTGTTTAAGGCAGTATTACGTTATAGGTTGTATCACGTTATGGGGCACTATGTCATGATCCTGAAGGAAGTCTGGTTAATTATAAGATTTTGGCATTGTGGGGTGATGATATAGTGTTTAAGGTTGTATGACATTGCAGGCCGTATCACGTTACGGGGCACTATGTCATGATCCTAAAGGATGTATGATTAATTATAAGATTTTGGCATTTGTGGGGTGATGATATAGTGTTTAAGGTTGTATTACGTTACAGGTTGTATCACGTTACAGGGCACTATGTCATGATCCTGAAGGATGTATGATTAATTATAATATTTTGGCATTTGTGAAAACTGAAAATGGTTAAAGGCTGTATCAAGTTACAAGCCGTATCACGTTACGGGGCCATATTTCATGTATACACGAAATTAATTGATAACGTTCTGGAGAAAACTATTTTTATAACATGTATACTATATGATCTCATTTATTTATGATCTCCTATTTCGTTATCATGTTTTCCGTCTATTCTTGCCTACTGCCAATTTGTTAAATTGTGCTCTATTATGAAATGCTCAAATGTGTTTTTTTTTTTTTTTTTTTTTTTTTTTTTTTTTTTTTTTTTGGTGAATAAAAAAATGTATTACCAAAGCCCAAGGGGGGCGAAAGGGAAAGAGGAGGAGGGAATATACAAAGGCGGCAGAGAGAGAGAGGGGGAAATAGACCCCAGACCCAACTAAAAGGGGGAATGGAGCCTCAAAAGAGCACTATCTAAACCCCAAGATACAACAATGTGCCAGTTCCTTAGGAAAATCAAAAAAGTCGAATGAGGCAAAAAAACTAATCTTAAAGGAGACATCCAAAAAGATGGCTTTCCAAATCAAGTTAAGGTAGCGAGAGTTGGAGGTCCATCTCCTTAGGTTCGTCTCCATCCAAATGTGGTAAAGAGCTGCGCCAAACACAAGCTTGCCAATAGTATCGCAGATGGAGCAGCCAGGGTAAGTCCTGGTCAGCCAGAGCCACTCCCGAGCGAAAGGTAGGGGTCTCCTGCTACGAGGCCAAATAAAAGAAAGGGTTTTTTTCCAAATGGAAGAGGTAAACGAGCAAGCAAAGAAGAGGTAGTCAGTGTCTACGGATCCATCCCATCAGAAGATACAAGAAGGGGGGACAGGCATTCTTCGGTGAAGGAGGAAGGCTTGGGTTGGGAGGCAAAGGTTTAGGGTTCTCCAGGCCAGGAAGCTATGGCGAGGGATGTGACCTTTGAACCAGACAAGTTTGTGCCATAGGACAGTAAGGGCATGGGTCCTAACTAGGTTCCAGGCAGATCTAAAGCTAAAAAGGCCGTTTGTTTTGGGGAGCCAGATAACCTTGTCCGCATGAGCAGGGGGGTAGGGGGAGGGGGGAAGGGAATTCCATATCAGGGAAATGATAACGGGAAGAGGGGATGGGGGGTCCAAGATCCATAAGAGATGATGGAGGATAGGGGGGCAAACTTGGGAATGCCAGTGGAGTAAATTGCTCTGGCCCCAAAGAAGTTATAGAGGACTCCATTGGGGTGCCAGGGGTCAAGCCAAAGGGAGATAGAGGACCCATCAACAATAGAAGAGGAGGTGGCTCTAAGAGCCAAGGGGCAAAGGAGGAAGATCTTGCGCTAGACCCAGGAGGAATCCGAAGGGATGGAGACAGTCCAAATGGAGTCATTTTTTAGGAGATGGGAGTAAACCCAATGGACGCAAATGGAGTGATGCTTAGAGGAGATTTTCTAAATAAGCTTCAGAATTCCCGGAGTATTGGAGTTGCGGATACGGCGGATGCCAAGACCTCCTTCAGATTTGGGAAGGCAGATGGATTTCCAGCTAACTGGATGGAGGAATTTGGAGGTTTCCTTCCCTTTCCAAAGGAAAGCACAAAAGATGGTTTCCGTTGCTTTGATGGTGGCTTTAAGAAGGCCAAAGATACCACACCAATAAATGTTAGAAGATTGGAGAACCGATCTAATGCATTCGAGCCTACCCGCACAGGAAAAAAGTCTGCCTTTCCAGAGTTGACGCTTGCAGATATTATCAAGCATGGGGGTACGATGATGACTGGAGAGCCTAGCAGGGATAAGGGGAAGGCCCAGGTATTTCACTGGGAGGGAGCCCAAGGAAAAGCCCGTAAGGCGGAGAAGGGTGTCTCTATCGGAATCCGAGAAACCAGAGAGGAAGAGTTTGGATTTAAGGAGGTTGATACGGAGACCAGAGAGACTCTCAAAGAGGTGAAGGGAAGACATGATGGCAGAGATGGAAGAGGGGGAGGCTTTGGAGAAGATCATAAGATTGTCCGCAAAGGCTAGGTGGGTGAGGTTTAGGTGCTTGCATTTAGGAATGGGGGAGATAAGGTGGAGGTCCGTTTTGGCTTGGATGCTCCTCGAAAGGACTTCTAAGGTCAGAGAGTAAAGGAAAGGGGAGAGAGGGCATCCCTGGCGAATCCCAACTTTAGAGTTGAAGAAGCCGGCGGGGGAATCGTTGACGATAACGAAGAAGGAGGGGGAGGAGATACAAGCCAAAATCCAATGGATGAAGGCAGGGGGAAAGCCCATCTGGGAAAGCACATCGCAAATGAAGTCCCATCTGAGGGAATCAAAAGCTTTGTGAAGGTCAATCTTTACAAGGGCAGCGGGCAAGTGGGATTTTCGGTCGAAGCCACGCACAATTTCGGAACAGAGAATGATGTTGTCCGCAATGCTTCTGCCAAAGATGAAGGAAGATTGGTTGGGGCTGACCAAGGAAGGGATGACAAGCTGGATTCTGTTTGCCAGGACTTTGGCAATGAACATGTAAAGAAGATTGCAAAGAGAAATAGGTCTGAAATCAGACAGAGAGGAGGCTCCATCTTTTTAAGGGATGAGGCAAAGAAATGTCTGATTGACCTGGGCTAGCTGGCTGGGGTTAAAGAAGAAGCTGCGGACAACTTTG
Source organism: Telopea speciosissima (assembly GCF_018873765.1). NCBI lineage: Eukaryota > Viridiplantae > Streptophyta > Magnoliopsida > Proteales > Proteaceae > Telopea > Telopea speciosissima. The sequence goes on along the minus strand of NC_057922.1, from coordinate 67,465,467 downwards.
ATGAGGTCTTCTTTAATATGGTCCCAACAGCTAAGGAAAAATCCCATGTTGAAACCATCTGGCCCAAGGGCCTTATTGGATTTATGGGACAAGATAGCCTTGGTAATCTCTTCATCAGACGGAATGGAAAGGAGCAATCTAGCCAGAGTAGAGGGGAAAATTTTGTTTATGAGGCCAGGAGGGAGGGGAGGGTTAAAAAGGGAAGAGAAAAAGGAGGCAACCTTGGACTTAATATCGAGGACAAAGGTAAGTAAGGATCCATCCCGAGCAATGAGTAAGGTGATGGAATAGCTCAGCCTGGCCTTTAAAGAACGGTGACAGAAAGCCGAGTTTGAGTCACCAAGCTCCAACCATTTAATACGGGATTTCTGGCGGAGAAAGCTTTCTTCCAGAGTGGTGAGGGAAAAGAGCTCTTCAGAAAGCTTTCTCTCTTCCTCAGCCAGCAAGGGGTTTAGCGGATCCGATTGAAGACAGGATTGCATAGAGGCAAGGTCGGATCGACAGGAGGATACCCGGGTGGGGATATTACCGAAGGTGGTAGAGTTCTAGGATTTGAGGGCAGATTTGGTGAGACAGTCAGCTTGCAGGCGATCCGGTCATTTCCCCCTCTTCGATTGTGCCAGGTGAGGGGGGATCCTGACCATCTAAGATCATCAATACTAATATCCTCAATACAAGTATTGAAGGCATTGACAAATTGGGAATCAAGGGGGCAACCACCAATTTTCTCAGATTGGAATCTGACGACATTGAAATCTCCCTCACCCCCCAGGGAAGGGACCCAGTCCCGGCTTTAATAAAAGCCAAATAATCCCAAAGGGAGGTGTGGTCCGCAGCCTGGTTGAAGGCATATACCACCGAGAGGTAACAGGAAATGGGGGAATTAGGGGGAGAGAGAAGGAGATGAATAAGCTAGGGGGAGGAGTGTGAAACGGAGATGTTGATTTTGGAAGGGTCCCAGAGGATCCAAATACGACCATTAGGAGAATGGTTATAAATTTATAATTGGAGAGGAAGGACCAAGAAGGGACAATGGATGCCACAATGCGAGAGGCATTATCTTGCAAGACACGAGTTTCTAGGAGGGCACAAAAAGAGGAATGAGAAGATTTAATAAGGGCCCTAATGTCATGATGCTTGGCAAGGGAATTAAGCCCCTTGACATTCCAAATGAATCCAGAAGACATGGAAAACTAGAGGGTATAGGGCATCGATGTCCTAGGGGGACACTCTTATACCTCCTGCGGAAGTAAGCAATGGTAGGCCGATGGCGGGCAATGATAATAGCAGCTAGGGAGCTGACGGTTTCACTGGGGAAAACCAAGGGGGAGGGGGTACTCGGCAAACAAGGCAAGGGCCGAAAAGGAGTTAGAACAAAGGAGTGGGGTAGAGGAGGGGTCGAGAGAAGGAGAAAAGGTTGGCGCAAGGTGAGTGTGGGGGGTATGGGGTCGATGATGGGGATGGAAGAGGGATTGGGTAAAGTGGAACGTGGAATGGATCAGGTTAGGGGAGAAGTGGGTCCGGTTAAGGGAGAAGAGGTGGATGTGTTTTGGTTGAGGATATTATTAAGGTAAAGATGGGTTGGGGGGTAGAATGGGAAGGTTGTAAATGAAAAAGGATGGGAGTTGGTTAAATGAAGACGGTTTGGATAGTGGTTGGACCGTGTTAGGAACAAGAGGGGATTTATTTAAAGTAGACGGGGGAAGACTGGGAATAAGGTAAGGAGTGGGGCCAGGGGGGTTAGGTAGGAGGGGGGGAGTACTGGTCTAGACAAAAGGGGGTTAACAAGGGAAAAAGGGGAAAAGGGTTCTTTTGTTTGACCTCGCATAAGAGCGAGTTTACCATCGAGAGAGGAGCTTATGGGGAACTGATCCCTGGTCTGATATGCAACAAAGGAAGCCAGCGATGGCAGGGCCCAAGTCTTCGAAGCATCCAGGTTTGAAGAGGAACAACCGAGGAGTTCAGGTGCCATTTTGGAGAAACTGTCTCCACGTGAACTGTTTTGCAGGGAGCTCAGAGCAAAAGTGGATGTCGATTCTGTCGTCTGTGGCGCTGATGGACAAATGGGAGCAGCAAAGATCGAGAAAGCTGAGGTAGCCCCCCGATAGGGACCAAGGAGCGAGGTACTAGCTTGGTTTGCAGTCAAAGCCAGAGCATCAGCAACGGCGCAGGAGTTCAGCGTACTCTCAGGCCCAATACCCAAGGAGTTTGCCTTGCGAAAAGGAGAACCAGAAGCTGGAGTGTCGCGGTAGTGACGCCTGTGACGGTGGCGCACTTTGGCTCGACCTCTGCTGGGAGATCTTGATAAGATATAACGACGGCGACCTCTGCTGGGAGGAGCAGACTCTCTAGAGGACCCAGGAAGGCGGTCAGTAACAGGGGGAGCAATATTCGAAGGGTCACTCAAGCTGGTAGGCTCAACTGGAGAAATATTCGAAGGGTCACTTAAATGGGTATTATGTTGTGCCTACTTGCTAAGCTTTTTTTCCCGAAAGCTTACCCCCTTACAAAATCCAGATAATAAATCCATAGATCCTGAACTCGCATATGGTGATTGGGCAGACAAAGAGGAGGAGCCGCATGGAGATAATGTTGGACCCTATTATTTTTGCTGTTAGAGGATATTAAGGATTTTATTAGTTTAGAAAATTCTTAGACATAATGTTTTATTTTGAGACTTTAAGGAAGAATTTTATTAAGGTTTTATTTTGGGATTTTGAGGATGACTGTAATAAGGATTTATGATTTAAATTTAAGACTTCCGCTGTGTTTATGAGAATAGTTGTGATTAGATACGCTGCTACTATAATTTGAGGCTTTGATGATTTATTTTGGGTTCACACTCTGGTTCCCTTTTGCTAAGACTATCGATCTTATGGACCGGTAACAACATAAACTCCTGGGCGGATTTGGGGGCGTTACAACCTCACACAGTGATGAGGACTCTCCCCTTTGACAATAAGTCCTAAGGGTGCATAGGACTTCCCTTGAGTCCAACATGGGAGCAATGATCAACAACCAACATGCTCCCCCTTTCCTTGTGTACCTAGTACTTGGGAAGAGTGACTACTCCCAACTTTTGTCAAAGATTCAAAGACCTCTTTGGAAAGTGGTTTGGTGAAAACGTCAACTGCTTGTTCAACTGTAGGAACAAACTCCAGTTTAACTTCTCCTTCAGTCTCTCTCAAGAAGTGATATCGGATTGCAACGTGCTTCGTCCTTGAATGCATAACCGGATTCTTGGAGATGTTTATGGCATTGGTGTTGTTACAATACATTGGATCTGGCTGATCCACTTGGATGCTCAAGTCTCTCAGCATCTGTCTCATCTATAATACCTGTGTACAATAGCCAATAGGATGTTGTCGAAATATGTTCTGCCTTTGCCGTCAAAAGAGAAACTGGATCCTTACTGCGCGTCTGTGCCATGCTACCAAGTTGTTCCCCAAATAAAATGCACCTACACCAGTACTCTTCTGGTCATCAACACATCCAGCTCAAAATGCATCAGAAAAGGCTGACAAAGTTAAGTCTTTGGTCTTCGGATACCACAGCCCATATTGGTGCCCTTCAGATATCTAACCAATAACAAATCATCTTCACTACTGCCCAAATTGGTGCCCTTCAGATTGCCTCCAATCCAACCATTGATGCTCATTACCTCACTAATTTGAAAATTTTTCTCTTGCAAGCTGCTGCAACTTCTCTTCTCCTTGAAGAATTGCTTTGTGTCTGATCAAAGCTGGTGGAATTGGTGTATGATCCAATCGACAATCTGCGGTGTGAAGCCCGAATGGTTCCTCTCAAGTTCTACTTTCAAGTTTCTGTCCAAGACTCAATTTTTATTCAAGTTCTTACATCAACAAGCTGCGGCCAATAACTTTCTGCCATTACAAGTGAGTTGGAAGCATTCCCATCCCCATCCCCATCTTTCTTCTCCTAATCCTCTACAACCCCAACCCTAGTTTTCCCCTTTGTTATTTTAATTTTCCATACCCTAAATTCCCCACAGACCTAACTAGCCATCCATTCTGTCCCACATTTGGATCAAACCTTCCCCTCTACTATTGGGAAACGCGATCTTAGTTTGTACCCCAACCACCCATTCAAACCCTAGAAATCCCAATCCCACTCAATCCCCCAAAACCCTAAAATCTGCCAGCCAATTCCTACCATCAGAATTCACCCTAATGCTGGCCAAGTGCACCACTCCCCCTAGGGAACACTCAATCCAAACCTGGTTCTAATCCCCTCACCCTAAACCATAGATTCCTCCAAATTCCACTTTTCAAAACCTTAAACCCTAAACTTAACTTGCTGCCCATTCAAGTTTACACACTTCCATCCATCAAAACATCTCAGTACCTTCATTGGAAGACTCCCCTACCTCAACTTGACATAACGCATACATTAAACCCTAACCCTAATTTGACCAAAACCCTATTTTTAGCCTACCCGATTGGCGTTCACAACAGATCCTGATTTATTGGCATCTAGTTGGTTCCTACCAATCTAGAACTACATTATCTTGCCTTGTTTCTCACAACCTGACCATCTTCATTGAGCTTGTTTCTAAAGACCCACTTGGTACCAATCACATTCTTGATAACTGGCCTAGGACCAACTCCTAAGTGAAGTTTCTCTCAATTTGATTAAATTCTTCATCCATAGCCTTCACCCAACTTTCATCTTTACTTGCTTCTTAAACTGTCTTAGGCTCAATGTGTGACAGAAGAGAGTAAGCATTGGTCTTCATCCTCCTAATCTGAACCAAGGTTCGAAAACTCGGGTCTCGGTGCCAACTCGGACCTTTGAAAAATCGAGTCAAATCGAGATCTCGGCGAGATCTCGCCGAGTTGTTGCACTTTTTTTTTTCTCGACTCGAAGCCTCATCTCGGTGGGTTTTAGACCTAGTTTGGGTCTAAAACTTGGTATTCAGACTATTTTAGGCCATTTAAACACAATGGCACTATCAGATTTTGCAAAAACTAAGTCCAAATAGGAGTGTTTCAGTTAGTAGGAAAGCAGGACAGACACTTACTTATGCTAGAAACCAGGACAGACACAGGACAAACACACTTATTTATGCCTTAAATGATATTGCATTTACTTAAGATATTATTCATAAATAAGCAAATACCCCTCTATTTGAATCCAATAAAAATAGTTAAAAAATAAAATTCCAAAAGAAAAAAAAATCACCCCCCCAGTTCAAGAACAAAAACTAGATTTTCGGCGGTAGGTGCAATTTTCAAACTTTCTAACGCAACTGGATTTTGACAGCATTCGTGCACACCGAATTAAGTTTGACCAGTACATAACTCTTTCAATATAAATCAGATTTTAGCAATCTTGGACTTGTTGGAAAGCTTTGTTTTGAAAGCTCAGATTTCACTAAAGAAGGGCCAGATTTCATGTGGTGTAAGAAATCCTGTGCATGGCATGGGTGAATACCATCTCAAAGGAAGGATTTGGCGGAAAATTTTTTTAAAAAAAATGAGTTGGTTGAGGAATCTGTCTCAAAAACTGGGGAGGAAAGTAAGAAGTTCTGCAGGTTGCCTTAGCGGCGAAAGAGTATTTTGCTTTTTATTTTATTTTATTTTTCTCCCAGAGAAGCGATACTAGGGATTGTTTTGGGATAAGTGGTGAGATAAATCTCAGAAATAGGGAGAACTAAAGTGCCAAAGAGAAAAGAAATATATATATATATATATATATATATATATATATATATATTCTGTTTCGATGTGGGGAGAAACCTTGATCTCTTTCAGATTTTGTTTGGTTCTGCCAGGGAGATATTGCTTTCATGTGCTTTGTCTGCTTAGTTTTAGAACTAACCAAACTGCAGTAGCAGATATAAGCTACAGAAAAGGAATCGTTTCCATCACTGTTGGCGACAGAAACAGGAAATAACTGAAAATTTTATAATAATATTGGCAAAGGATATCCTATTCTTGGATGAACCAGATCCTAAATGTATTTCATTACTCTAGATCAGTTCTGGTGAGGTTGGGTACTCTTAATAGGGAACCACACTAGTATCATTCAACAGAGTTAGTAGACATCCCCATACCAGCAAAATAAAGGAGAAATTTGGGCCAAACATGCATACCCGCCTGGAGTCCACTATAGCTCTAATTGCAACTTATAATGCAGTGGCATTTCAGACATAACTGAAATAAGCCATAGCATAGTTGTGTTTGATTTAAAAGTTGGAGAACATACCTGCAGCATAAATGCCACTACTAGAACCGTGATAAAGAGTGTAGCAGTCTCAAAGAGCTGAAAATTCAAGTCCATTGGTTGGCCCATAAGCCAACCAACAACCACACAGAAAGGAATCTGCATTGATAACATAGGAAATATAAGCCCATAATATCACCCCCCTAGCATAAACTTTTCTCATCTGACAAAATTTAAAACTACTCATAAAGGGGAAAAAAATCTTAAACAACTCAAATACATACAACTTTTATTCTCAAAAGGAACTTTACCATATACCAATATAAGGCCATCGTGAACAATTAATTCATATATAACATAAAAATAATAATAAATAATAAAAAACAAAAACAAAAAAAGTTGACCATCAATTTTTTTAGTTCAAGCTTTTGGTGGACGACATTAAGATCAACATACTACAAAGGCTTTGAAGGTCTTACCACAAACATAGATATCTGTGTAGATGACCCAATTGCAACTCCAAGAGTGATGTCCTGGATACCCCCACCCCCAAATAAGAAGAAGAATAAGGCATAGAATAAAATTGGGAAAAATAGGATGACTGCACAATTTTAGAAACTCACAAGTTTGTTTTTCATGGCAAACATGATTGCACTAGCATGCTCAGCAGCATTTCCTACGATGGGAAGCAGGATTACGCTAATAAAAGCCACTGGCATATTCAACGAATCAGATGCTCCCTGAAAAGGAATGTTACAAGATCAGAATGTTAATTGTTTACATGAACCTAAAGCCTCTTACATCCAAAAAGAAATGATAGAGCTTCAAATCAAACACATTCAGGAGTTGTTTCATATTTTGGATGCATGCTATATATAATAACCATGGTACAAAATTTCGGTAAATTTCGGTAATTTCGACACTACCGAGACGAGATGGGCTTCCGAAATGAAAAAAGTTCAAATTTCGTAGAAATTTCGGTATATTTTGGTATATTTCGGTATATTTCGTAGAAATACTATGTATTGAGCAGTATATTTCGATAAATTTTGGTACATTTCGGTATATTTCGGTAAATTTCGTAGAAATATTTTGTGTATTGAGTATTGAACTATTGACTATTATGAAGTTTATGAGTTATGACTTATGCACTTATGACTTTATGAGTTTAAACTTTAAAGTTTAAACTAAAGGCTACATTTTACTTTATTTTTGTTTCATTACTTTGTTTAAATTTCTTATTATGTCTTTTAGTACTTAAACAATATGTATTTAACTATTTTATACATCAGGGTCCGACCGTATACAGTCAATCAAGGGTGCAAACCCAAAACACCACTTTGAGTTCATTTTTTTTGCAATATGAAGGTTTAAATGTGTTTATTTAGCTTAAATAAGGGTATACATAAAGTATCAGGCCTTAATAAGGCCAAAAACCCATCGAGATGGAGTGCCGAAAAATGACAAAAAAAATACCATATTTCGGCGAAATTTTGATATATTTCGGATATTTTGGATATCTCGGTAGGCCCGAGATACCGATATATCGCAAGATATTGAACTATGATAATAACATGGTGCTTGTTAATTTTTTATCAAGATTACGCGGAAACAAACAAGCCCATTCATAATTCCAGTCCATCTTTGGCAAATAAACGTGTGTACATCCTTTTGTCTTTCCATCCCAGTTGAAGTAAAGGATGAAGAATCCGGCAATATTGCGAGGTGTAGGTTGCTAAAAATCAGAGAAGAGAAGAAGAAGAATAGAGAAGAGAACTCTCACTATCGTGAGCTCTATTCAATTCAATAATAAGCCTATACAAAGGGATATATAGGGTTAGGGGCATAATAGGAAAAACACCAGAAAAAGGGGGCTCTCGGTATTAGCGCTAGGCGCTAATCACAAAACCCATTAGCTCTCTATTATAGCTCTCTTCTAACACTCCCCCTCAAGCTAGAGCATATATATCAATCATGCCTAGCTTGTTACAAATACAAACAATTCGCCCACTACCCAAAGGTTTGGTAAACACATCTGCCAGCTGCTCTCCAGTTCTAACATGACTTTGACTAATCAATCCATTCTGCATCTTCTCACGGACAAAGTAACAGTCAATCTAAATATGCTTCGTCCTCTCATGAAACACAGGATTAGAAGCAATATGAACTGCTGCCTGATTATCACACCACAACTGCATGGGAACTGAAGGTTTAAAACCCAACTCAGATTAACAGCTATTGTATCCACATCAATTCACATGTCAGGTGAGCCATAGCTCTGTATTCTGACTCAGTACTGAAACGAGCAACAACACTTTGTTTCTTGCTTTTCCAAGACATAAGATTTCCTCCAACAAATGTCCAGCAGCGTGTAGTTGATCTCCGGTCAGTTGGAGATCCTACCCAATCAGCATCTGAAAAACCTTCAACTCGGTTGTGACCATGATCTCGGTATACTATCCCTTTACCTAGAGCCTTCTTGAGGTAGCGTAAGATTCGAAGAACCGCATCCCAATGAGAGGTCCGAGGAGATGAGAGAAATTGGCTCACCACACTAACAGGAAAGGCAATATCTGTCGGGTAACTATCAAATAATAGTTCAACTTACCCACCAGTCTTCTATACCTCTCAGGATCATCAAGTACATCTCCCCCTTCAGCAATAAGTTTTACATTGTGATCCATAGGAGAGTCAATAAGCTTGGACCCAAGCATACCTGTTTCAGTAAATCCAAAACATACTTTCTTTGTGAAAGAAAGACTCCCTTCTGAGACTGAGCTACTTCAATTCCCAAAAAATACTTTAACTTCCCCAAGTCCTTATTCAAAAACTTCTGTTGAAGATATGACTTCAAGTCCATGATACCCACTGTATCATCACCAATGATGATAATATCATCAACATATACTATTAGAAAAATCCTCCCCGCACCTGATTGTCTGTAAAAGAAAGAGTGATCACCACCACACCTTGACAGGCCAAACTGGAGAACAACTTCAGTAAAGTGACCAAACCACGCACGAGGAGACTGTTTAAGTCCATACAAGGACTTTTTCAACCTGCACACCAGACCAAACTCCCCTTGAGCAACAAACCCCGGTGGTTGCTCCATATAGACCTCTTCTTGCAAGGTACCATGCAAAAAAACATTTTTGACATCTAATTGAAATAATGGCCAATGGTGGGAGGCAGCAAGAGAGATCAGAATACGAACAAAGGCCAGCTTGGCCACAACTGAGAAAGTGTCTAAATAATTGACACCATACACCTAGGCATAACCCTTCGCAACAAGTCTGGCCTTTAACTGAGCAAGAGAACCATCTGGATTCACCTTCACAACATAGACCCATCTACATCCAATAGCAGTCTTGCCATGGGGCAGCGGAACAAGATCCCAAGTGTGATTCACCTCTAAAGCCGACAATTCTTCTTCCATAGCTGTCCTCCAACCTGGACTAGATAATGCTTCAGCCATAGATATAGGAAGAGGATGGGCCTCAACAGTGGACAAGAAGGAACGAAAAGGGGATGACAAACCAGAGTAAGATACATAATTAGAAATAGAATGTTGAGTACAGCTACGGATACCTTTCCGTTTAGCAATAGGAAGATCAAGATCTGAAATAACAGGGTCAGTTGGAGGAGGACTCTCTGCAAGACTTCTTGTGGAAGAGGAAGGGATAAATTGGCGAAAGAGCAGGGGGGGCAGCAGCTACCAATGGTTGCCAACGGTAAACATGGATGCCAGGAGGGCATTGACGAAGAGCAAGACCCTGTGGCAAAGAAGGCGGTGGCACCTGTTGCAAAGGAGACTGAATAATATAAACAAGAAAGGTATCATCTAACTCAGAAGTATCAAATGGATCAGCATGATATGGAGTGGATTCAAAAATTGACACATCAGCCGTGACAAAGTATTTATACAAAACAGGAGAATAGCAACGACACCCTTTCTGGGTGCGGGAATAACCTAGAAAAATATACTTGATAGTCTTGGGATCTAATTTAGACAACCCAGGCTGATGGTCACGAACAAAACATACACAACCCAAAATACGAGGAGGTAATGCTAACAATAGTTCAGTAGGAAATAGTAAAGAATGAGGAATCCCTCCCTTCAAGATAGAAGAAGGCATACGATTAATGAGGTAGCAAGCTGTCATCACAGTATCTGCCCAAAAAATCTTAGGAACTTTCATCTCAAACAACATAGAATGAGTAACTTCCATTAAATTTCGATTCTTTCGTTTTGCCACACTATTCTGTTGAGGTGTATCAGAACAAGACTGATACAGTACACCATGCTGAGCCATGAATGCTGAAAAAGGCTAGAGAAATATTCTTTTGCATTATCACTTCGTAAAATTTTCACATAAACACCAAACTGAGTATAAATTTCAGCGACAAAAGCACAAAAAATTGAGAACAATTCAGAACGATTTTCATTAAATATAACCATGTAACTCTTGAGTAGTTGTTTAAGTTAAAATAATACCGCAAGCGTATGGGTCAATCGTAGCTACGGGTCGAACACGAGGAGATATACGCCACCCTATTTTACTCACTTTAAAGTATGCAAAGTGAACCAAATTAAAGTGTTAAATTAAACTAATTAAACTAACAAATTAACACATCCTAACTCATAAGCATCTAACGAATTAAATTGGTATGAATTAAATTGGCGTCCTAACACATATCCATCTAACCACAACCACATAAAAAAAATAAAAGAAATAGAGGGAGAAGAAGAAGAAGAATGAGATGGAAGAAGAGAGGGAGAATGAGTTTAAGAGTTTAGAGAGTAAAAACCTGGATACTTGAACAAACCTTGCATGGCTTCCTCTTCTAAATCTCCAAGTCTTGTCATCAACTTAGGAACTTAGACTAGAAAGCTTGAAACTAAACTAGAATTATTACAACCATATTGAAGACATAAAATTAAAGCATGAATCAAAAGCATTACAACCATGAAATTGAAAGCATGAAATCAAACTAGAACTTAGAAAGCCAAAAACTAGAAGAAGAGAAAAAGAAATTTCACTAATTAATTGACTTGCAAGGTCTTCGGGCACGACTCCCACCTCTGCTCTCCTTTGGAAAAGCCTTGTGATGCTCCTGATCCCTCGGCAAAAGAAGTACCCGCCAGCAATGGTGGCCCTGGCCCCACCCCTTGCGTTCGAACACCTGTTGTTGCCGCTGTTGCTCGATCTCCCGCCCGTGGTAGATCTCGGCTCCGTTACCGGAATCAGCGTTGGAAGAAGAAGACTTGGCCGGAAAGTACCATTGTCCAGTCCGCTTTTGAAGGAGCAGCGTTGGTCGATGCCGGAGCCGTTTGATGCTTTCCGCCGAAGGCGCAGAGGGTCAGAGCCTCTCTCTTGCCCCGAGAAGCCCCAGTTTACAGTATTACCTCGGAGCAGATCTCGTATGGCAGAGGGCTTCTCTTTTGATCTTTCCTCTTCTGGCTCTGGAGCTGTTGCTCCTCCCCCCAATGCTTCGTGCGCTCTCAAATCCTCTACTGATCCTTTGATCTCTTCTGTCTGTGCTTTTGAGCCTTCGTCAACTTCAAAAGCCTGTGCCCTAGAGTCTTTGTCTGCTAGCGATGCTAACCCCCTTTTGGCTTCAGCGAACCTTTTGAACCCCCTCGTCGAGACTTCTTCGGCCTTGACTTGGTGGGCCCATAGTTGTCCGCAGCGTCGCGGCGATCAGTCGGTGGAGGGTGTCCGTCGATTGCTCGACATGTCGCCCGCCATGGCGTTGCCATGGCGAGCATGTCGACCATGTTTTATTTTTTATTTTCTCTATTTTTAATGTGTTAATAGATGTATACTCAAGCCATGTTTTATTTTTTCTCTATTGTTTCTCAAGTTTTAAGAAGAAAATTCAGAAATCGAAGAAGAAATCGAAGAGGGAAAGAAGAAATCGAAAGAAATCGAAGAGGGAAAGAAGACGGGAGAAGAAATCGAAGAGGGAAAGAAGACAGAAGAAGAAATCGAAGAAGAAATCGAAAGAAATTGAAGAGGGAAAGAAGAAATCGAAGAGGGAAGAAGAAATCGAAGACAGAAGAAGAAATCGAAGAGGGAAAGAGAGTCGGGAAGAAGAAATCAAAGAGGGTCGCCTGGCGTAGGTCGCCATGCAGCCCTCTCGGCGCACGCCATGGCGACGCCATGACAACTATGGGTGGGCCCCCTCTCTTGTCCCTTGTCCGGCGTTCCGGACGGCCTCTCCCCTTTGCTTCCTTCGGTCGGGTTTAGCCCCCTCTCACCCTTCCGAAAATTTACCCAGGTCTTCTCATGGGTCGGGTCAAGCTCTTTCGCCCTTTACCCAAATTCTACCCAATTTCTCCTTTCGGTCGGGCCCTCTCTCTCTTCTTGGACCTTTTCCAACCCAATCTGTTCCTTCGTCTTCTTCACCCGATAGGCCTGTAGCTGCCGCCACTGCTCCCTGTGTGTCTCCCCTACACCCTCCTCCTGCAGCTGCCACCCCCCTCCTTCGTAGCTCATACCGGCGCCGTCACCATAGCGAAACCAGGTCTTCGGCTGTTCTGACCAGGCTCCTTAAGTCTTCGCTGCCTCTCCTCCCCCTTGCTCAATGATCCGTGGCATCATTTGGAACACTAAAGGGCTCAACTCTCCCTCTAAGCAATCCGCTGTTCGCTCTCGTATTCGTTCCACTCATTCTTGTTTTTGCTGCCTTCTTGAAACTCATATCAAAGAGCCTAATTCGACCAAAATTATCAGCTCTATTGCCCCGGGTTGGTCGATTCTTTCAAACTACTCTCATCACACCAACGGCCGTATTTGGATTTTATGGGACCCCTGCGAGAATCTCCATCTCCCTCTCTTCCGCCTCCTCTCGGTTCATGCACGCCATGTTCTCTCGATTGCACGGCCATTTTTCCTTTTTCCGATGTGGTTTATGCTCTTAACGCCTGCGATAGGATTGTCCTCTAGGCTGATCTCGGTCTATTGCTTCCCAGTTGGTGCTCGCCTTGGGGGTTAGGAGGGGATTTCAACATTATCGGTTCAGCCATGAAAAGCGAGGGTGGGGACCATATGGACTTGGAGGCTATGAATTCCTTTAATGATTGCATTGATGATTTGGGGGCGATGCCCTCGGATGGACAGGCTTTCCACTCACTTGGAGCAACAAGAGGGCTGGAAGCAATCGCATCGCCTGTAAGCTGGACAGAATGCTTGTCAATGAAGAGTGGCTGGCAGCCTTCCCTTCCTCTCAGGCCTCTTTTGATAACCCAGACATCTCAGATCATTCCCCCATCTCCTTAGCCATTCAGCCTTTCACCTCTTTTGGCCCTAAACCCTTCAAGTACTTTGACATGTGGTCCCCTCACCCAAACTTCCTTTCTGTTGTGCAAGATGCCTGGAATAAGCCTGTTTTTGCCTTTTCTGCTCCTCTAATTGCTTTCTCTAGGAAACTCAAAAATGTTAAGGCTGCTCTTAAAGATTGGAACATCAAAGTTTTTGGCAACATTTCTCATCAAATCCTGGAGTGTAAGGAAAGGCTTACTGCCATACAGTCTAGTCTACAGTCTGATCTTCTTAATGCTTCCTTGGCCATTGAAGAGAAAGAAGTCTCCTCTCAGCTCTCCTCCTTGCTGGCTAGGGAAGAAAGTTTTCTTAAGCAAAAATCTAGGATCACTTGGCTGGATTTGGGAGATTCAAACACGGCCTACTTTCATCGATCGGTGAAAGCTAGGCTTAACACAAACTCCATTATTCAGCTCGCCCGGCCGGATGGATCCTTAGTCAACTCTGTGAAAGATATTAAAGATTTGTGATTCGGCCTTCCAGAGCATCTTTTCTAGTCCTCGGAGAATCTTGCCCCCATTCGGACCGAGTTGCTCAACAAGTTTATTGGCCAGGCCTCTCTTGATTCTTTGAGTTCTATTCCTAAAGAAGAGGAAATTGTGGAAGCTATTCACTCTCTCAAGGTCAATGGTGCTCCGGGCCCGGATGGCTTTAGCATGGGGTTTTTCTTAGCCGCTTGGAATATCATCAAATCTGATCTTGTAGCTGCCACCAAAAGCTTCTTCCTAAATCCTAGTCAAATTACTAGGATCAACAATACTTTTCTTTGCCTCATCCCCAAAAAGGAAGGTGCTATTGCCATGAATGATTTTAGGCCCATTGCCCTTTGCAATCTCCTCTACAAGTTCATAGCAAAGATTACGTAGGCTCAAAGGTGTTGTGGATGGCTTGGTCAATGACAACCAAACAGCCTTCATCCCTGGCAAGAATATCTCGGACAACATCTTTTTATGCAATGATTTAATTCGAGGGTTTGATCGGAAAAATCACTCTCCCTCCTTCCTCTTGAAGATTGACATTCACACGGCCTTTGACTCTCTTAGGTGGGAATTTATTACTCAGGTGATGACTAAGATGGGATTCCCTCTACTTTTTGTAAATTGGGTTAGCTCTTGCATTTCTTCCCCCAAGTTCTCGGTTCTGGTCAATGGTAGCCCAGCGGGTTATTTTGGTGCTTCTATGGGGATTCGCCAAGGCTGCCCTCTATCTCCCTACCTGTTCACCTTGGCTTTGGAAGTCCTATCCAGAGAGATTCAGATTTGTACTGATCAGCAGATTATTTTGCCAATGCCCAAGTGTAAAGCCATTAAGGTTACTCATCGGCCTTTGCGAGACGATCGATGATATTCTCAAAGGCCACGATCGCCTCTCTTGAGCATTTTAAGTTGCCTTCAGCATTTCCATGAGCGCTCGGGTCTCCGCATCAACCCCTCAAAGTCTCTTATATTTTTGGCTGGAGTCTCAGAGGTTCTGAAAACAGCTCTTCTTGCCAAATCTGGCTTCCTAGAGGGCAAGCTTCCAGTTAAGTACTTGGGTATTCCTCTAATCCCGGCCAGGCTTACTGCTCACCATTGCACTCCTATGCTTGATTTGATCAGGAAAAGGCTTCAACTTTGGAAAAGCAAACTTCTCTCTTATGCAGGCAGGTTAATCCTTATCAAATCAGTATTGGAGTCATCTTATATCTATTGGTCTGGGATTTATGGGCTACCTCAGGCCACCATCAAGTCCTTAGAAACTCTCATGGCCTCCTTTCTCTGGAAGGGCAATGATTCCTCTAGATTTCTCCATCCCCTAAGCTGGGCCGCTGTGTGTCTCCCTAAGACGGAAGGTGGGCTGGGCATCCGAAGAATCAAAGAGGTGAACACTGCGGGTATCATCAAGCTTATTTGGAAGATTGCTTCTAAGAAGAAAAGCATCTGGGTTGACTGGATTTATTCGGGTCCTCTTCGAAATGACTCTATCTGGACGGCTTCCCCTTCCTCTAATGCTTCTTGGGTCTGGCGTAAAAATCTTGCTAGCAGACACCTTGTGCTTCGGGTCATTCGGTCCCAGGTTGGTAATGGTCTCTCCACTTACCTTTGGCTGGACAATTGGCACCCTTCGAGGATTCTTCTCCATCAGGTCACTCTCCGCTCCATTTATGCAATGGGTCTTCACAGGCTATCTTTGGTTGCTAATATTCTTGATCAGGATGGCTGGGCTCCCCACCCTCTGGCACTTCTCTTAGCCTTATTTGGAGTGAGCTCCCCTCTATTCCAAGAAGGCCTACTGCCCGAGGAGATTGTGTTCTTTGGATAACAAACAGATCTGGCCTCTTCTCTTCTAAGGAAGCTTGGAACTACATTCGTTTGAAAGGCCAGCTGGTACCTTGGCGCAAGTTTCTTTGGTTCAAGCACCACATTCTCTCGCACTGTTTCTGACTTGGAGGGTTTTCAACAAGCGTCTCCCAACCCGAGGCTTTTCTTGAAGCCACGGATCCAAGTCTCTTACGCTTGCTTTGCCTATCTTTGGAATAATGTGAAGACTTGAGTCATCTTTTCTTTGAGTGCCCTACATGCTTGCTATTTGGAAAGGCATCCTCCTCAAGTCTTGGCCGGTCCGTATAAGAATTCTCCCCTTCTCTGAAGATGGATTTGGGTTGATATGACCTTCACTGGCTGCTCTATTTGTGATGTGGTAGAGAGGCTGGCTTTCTGTGCCACTATCAACCATATTTGGATGGAGCGTAATATCAGGAAATGGACCTCCAATTCTCGTCCTTACCAAAAGATTTGGGATTCCATTTCCTTTGAGATTAAAGCAAAGTTATCTCTTGTCCCCCCCCCCTCTAGTTGTTTAGACTCCCCAAGGAACAGGCTCATTGTTGACTCCTGGGGCCTCTCTAATGTTTCTCTTGTTTCTTCAGCCTCTCCTAGCTGAGGCTTTAGCTGTATGTGTTTTTCTTGCCCCTAGGGGCCCTCTGTATTTCTTTTCTTCTCTTCGGTAATGATATTATTTATTCACCCAAAAAAAAAATACTGAATTAAAACTAACTAAAGTTGAACTAAAATTGAACTAGAACTAACTTCTTACAACCCAAAGGGCAAGGGGTATTTATAGGGGGAAGGGAGAAGAGAGAAGAGGGAAGTGGTAGGAGAAATATTCTCTTCTCCTTCCTCCTTTACATTGCCTTGAATCCCAAGAAAAAAGAAAAAAAAATAGAAAGAGGGAGAGAAAAGAATCCTAGATACATAAACCTTCTATTTATTTAAAAGTAACTTTCTAATTCTAACTTGTGCTTCCTTTTCTTTGTAGGTGTCTTCTCCAAGCAATGAGATCAAGGCATCTTTGACTTTTCAACCTTCCATAGATGAGAGAATATTTTCCAAATTAAATCTCTCCATAGTCAAATCCCAAAAGTGCCCTTGGAAAGTTGGAGGAGAGAGAGAGCAAGGGTGATGACTAGGATTCCACTCACAATTAATGAAATGTCAAATCTGTCCTTCAAAAAATGTGGAGCATGGGATGCTTATATGGGCCTCACTGTTGTATTCCTTACGAAAAATCACCCAAAATAGACCCAAATTTCGTCCAATTTGGAGTTCGGGAGCCCAAGATATCTCAAGTTGAAGTTGGACTACTCCAGAGCCTTGCAAATGGAATCTTTCGGCTGACAGAAAGATAACTTCTGATAATTGCACTAAGACCCCTGGAATCTGAACTTCCGCTTTACTTTGTCCCCGGCCGACTGTTAATAATTACAAATAAACCCCTATCCACGGAAACGGCCGTAACTTCTTCGTTTCAACTCGGAATCAAGTGCCGTTTGAACCGTTGCGAAGCTGACTCGACGGGCTACGCATCCACACTATTAACACCTCAAAATTATGCTAAGGGGTCCACTGTAATCACATTCAAATTTGATTGCTTGGCGTGATTCTTTCAGTGCTCAATCCAAACTTGATTTTCTCGACTCCTGGGCGCTTCCGGCTATTCTTAGCATCTTTTGCTCCATTTTCACAAGAATTCACCTAAAACCTTAAAAGCACAAGAAAGCACCGAAGTAACTCTGTCCAATGTGGTAAAATGTATGCTTTATGCCCTAAGATTTCACACATAAATGTGCTCATCAGTAGTCATCAACAAAAGTGACAATATCTGAAACCCAAGTTGGAGGTAACAAGACAAGGACCCCATACATTTGAATGGACTAAAGAAAAAGGACTAACAGAACACTTACTGATTCTAGGGGGATAACTTACACGATGAAGTTTCTCAAACTAACAAGGCTCACATTCAAGACTAGAAAGAGACAAAACTAGGATCTAATCTTTTAAGACTTTCCAATAAGGGATGACCAAGCCAACAGTGACTTTGATGATGAGAAGCAACACTGGAGCAAGCAACAGATTGTGAACCATCAAGTAGATACAGCCCCCTTGACTCTTGGCCTCTACCAATGGTCTTCCTCGTAGTAAGGTCCTGAAAAACACAAGAGTCAAGATAAAATATCACCGAACAATTGAAAGCCTTGGTCAATTTACTAATAGACATAAGGCTAAAAGGAAAATTGGGATGGTAGAGAACAGAAGACAAGGATAAGGATGAACGTGAACAATGCCAGTGCCTTTAACCTTTGCTAATGATCCATCAGCCAAAGTAACACTGGAGGATGAAGGAGATAAAGATGAAAAGATACCTGACATTTCAAACATGTGATAGGAAGCCCTTGAATCAATAATCCAGGAGCGGGATGTAGCTGAGAGACAAGCAGTTGCATTACCTGTCCTTACTAAAGTAGCAGTGGAAGAAGTGGCTATGAAATCTAGAACTGATTGTACCATGCAAATTCTTCCTCAGACATGACTACCACCTTACCCTCAGTGGGTTGAGGCTGAGGTGTCAAATCACTACTAGCAGCAAAATTAGCAAATTGTTGTTGTGCTGGTTTTCCATGGAGCTTCCAACAAAACCTTTGAATGTGGCAAAGTTGGCCACAATGATGACAAGTCCGTGCAGTACCCAAGCTATCAGATGAGGTACTAGATTGGCCAAATCCTTGTTGGTTCTGACCTCTTCTTGTCCCACGACCACCACCACGGCCACCTCCACGGCCTTGGCCTCCCAAGCGGCCTCCACCATCCCCTGTTTGTGACACAAGGGCAGAACTCTCAACTTCAGGTGTAGCATCACGTGAACCCTCACAAGATACACGAAGAACACGAGCAAAGGTATCCGTGAGTGAGGCTATAGTTTCTCCTCCGAGAATTTGTGATCTAACCGACTCAAATTCTGGTCCAAGGCCTCCCAAAAAACCCATAACAACCAACTGCACTCTTTGAGTCTGCATTTGCTTCACATCTGAAGAAATAGGAAGAAGAGAATTTAACTCCTCATACATTCTCTTAAAGTCTGCAAAGTATTGAGTGATCCTTCCTCTCGGTTCGATAAAACTCCTTAAATATCTCATATATACGAGATAAATTGTTTTGGCCAGAATATAACACCCCCAAATACTCCCACAATTCCTTCACAGTGTCAATATAAGTAACCAAATCCACTATATGATTCTCCATTGAGTTCAACATCTGTCCAAGGATTCTGGCATCAAATGTATCCCAGGTTGGATCATCAGCAGCTCTAGTGCCTGATAGATGTGCCTGCTGATCCCTCCCTGTCAAAACCAGGTTCACTATCTTCCTCCATTACTGAAAATTAGTAATCCCCTCAAGTTTCTTCTCCATAATGCGATTGGAGGATGAGGACACAACCTCCGTAACCATAGCAGTCCTCTTATCATCATCACCCTTATTGCTCACTCAAAATACCAATGAAGTCGCCAGCAGAAAATTAAGAAGAAAAAGGACAAGTAATCGGCAACCTTGCTGCCTCCAATCAAATAATACTCTCAACAATCAAATCACCATAAAACAGAGAATATAACAAGACTCTCAACCATTGAAGCACCACAAAACACCAACGAAACACAGCACATAAGTATCACAAAAAAAAAAAGAGATACCCAGCATTCGAAGGCAGCAATCTCCCAAAAAACACCATCAAAATACAATAAAGTACCATAAACACCATCAACAGCCTGCTATCATCACTCCTTCACAACCGACATCATCAACCTCAATCGAAATCTGATGTTATAGTTGGGAAGAAGCAGATTTACTCCATCAGCAACACTTTCAACCCCGCAACCAAAGAATGAACAAACAACGAAGGGGTGAAGACACCCTTGTGCTCACGGTCGTAAACCACTGGTTAGTTTAACCAGAAATCACAGAAAAGAGAAAAGAAGAAAGGGAATAGCACAAGATGTAAACAGTCCTAGTGGATCTGCTCTGATACCATGTAGGTTGCTAAAAATCAGAGAAGAGAAGACAAAGAATAGAGAAGAGAACTCTCACTATCGTGAGCTCTATTCAATGCAATAATAAGCCTATACAAAGGGATATATAGGGTTAAAGGCATAATAGGAAAAACACCAGAAAAAGGGGGCTCTCGCTAGCGCTAATCCCGAGACCCATTAGCTATCTATTATAGCTCTCTTTTATATTTTTACATTCCTAATGCTTATTTAAATTGTTTTACATTAATTGTATGCTTTCTACCACTAAATTATGTGTAGAATAGGGCCTATTAGAGACTGTGTACGTCGTACCCTACCAACCTAGGGTCTGAAGTCAAACTCCTATTTGGACTTTGATTTTTCAAAATCTGATAGTGCCATTGTGTTTAGATGGCCCAAAATAGGCTACCAAGTTTCATGACCTAACTAGGTCAAAAACCCACCGAAACAAAGCACCGAGTTCAACCCAAAAAAAAATGCATCAACTCACCGAGATCTTGGCCCAACTCGGTTTTCTGCCTGGCCGAAACCAAGACCTTGAACCATGCTAGTTACCTGTGCTATAACTAACTAGCTACTTGTACCACAAGTAACTAATCTTGTCCTTTCACTACCTAGAGACATCAAGAAACTACCCAATCCAATAATTACAAAATTACTCTTATATTTGACAAATATTCCAAAAATGTTTGAAGGGAAAATTACCAAAATACCACTAAACTAAACTAATGACAAACAACATAAAACTTTAAAGACTCAAGTCACAGCCTCAACTGAGTGCGCTTCTAGATGAACCCAAGCAGGCCCCTTATGACAAATGACCCCTGCTGGCCATGATCTGCATCATGGAGGGCCATGTAATTTGTTTTTTAGTATCCTAAGCCCTCCCCCATTCCATAAAATAGATTTTGTTCCCTATATCTCAATAAGGTTACTTGAGTAGAAAGATAAAGCAATAATGCTCTGATAGAATGAAATTTGACAAGCCAAAGATGAGACAGAAAAAATAAACTATCTATATAGCATCTATCCAAAAAAAATGTATATAGATATACCTGTATGGCATCAACAAGATACCCAGAGAGGATGGAAATCCATCCAGTCAAAACAGCAAGCCATGTAATTGCTTCCCATTGAGTAATCTCAGGAATTTCCTCTTCATCAGACTCTTCTTCACTGTGGTTTATTTCCTGTAATAATTATGTTGTGGATAGTAATTAGAAGAATAATGTTCATATCCCATCCAAACGGTATCCTAAAAAAGCAAAACGAAGCAAGAACAAAGAATAATAGGCTTAAAACTGAACCAGAGGGAGAGTTTGATAAATCACAACGGAAAAGTGGGTATTTAGCAAGATAGGAATAGACAATTAGACATGAATAGTGGACAAGGATTTTAATCAGCAGCAGAATCCTAGCCACATTTGCTATTACCTTGACACCAAAGAAGAGTTCGACCCAATGCTTTATTTCTGTCCTAGTTGATCTCGATTCGACATTAGAAGCATATTGATTGTTCCCCAATAACCAAATGTAAACATACAAATCTAAGGTGAGTGAAACAAGTATCTCCTGAGCTGTCTGAAGCGAAGATCTACCAAGAAACAGAACCTATGATAACATAAATATATGGAAGTGCAGGAGGGCGGTCTAAATCAGTCAAACCCTGTCTAGCATTTGTAGATCACAGAGGAGCCATTTCTCCACTAGTAAGTTTGGGTTCCGCTACAAAAAACTTGCATTCAAAGGGTGTAAGTGCTCTACCACTCATTCGAGTGCAAAACGTTTTGCCGTTCAGAAACATAATGTCAAGGGGCCGACTGCAAATCATTAATGCAAACAACAAAACCCGAACTAACTTTTTAGGATAAATAACAACTTTTATTGAAGAAAAGGAAGAACATAGGGGTACACAGAGATAAAGAGAACATCGAAATACAAACACAATACGGATGGCCCCCCTAGAGGACCTAAATCCAAACAGAATTTGGTCTCTAACTACAAGTCCCAAAGGAATAAAGCCCCCATAACTATCCAAAAAAAACAGAAACCTCATTTGCACTCCTTGGTTGCCAACAGAACTCAATGTGAACTGGAGCAGGCTGCAAGATGCCAAAATGGCCTTATGTGATTATAGATAGTAGCAATAATCCTCCCTTAAGTCTGTCATCTATCTAACCACATTTGCTGAGTCCCCTTCCACTATTGTATGATTCCACCCTTGCTCAAAAAGAACTCCATCCATCAATTCTGCCCTAGTAGAATCTCCTACAATACGCCAGGACAAAAACACCAGCCACACTTCAATTCCACAACCTGATAACTTCACCAATATCTATGGGTCCAGGATTACCTAGACCGTAACCATACGTGTAGTACTCACCCAAAAACAAAAAAAAACAGACGTGTAGAGCTTAGTGACATCTTCAAGAGGGGCCTGCCATTTGGATATCATTTTCAGTTTTGTCTTCTTCATATAGAAGAGAGGATACTAGTCTCTAAATAATTGTTGGCAGGGATTTCTTTCATCCACTTGAGCCAGAGGAGCAACCCTCTATTTGATTCTTTCATTAACTTTCATGACACCCACTAGATTGTTTAGGAATAACTTGTTATTCCTCTCTTCCCTAATACACCAAAAGGACGCTATCAGCACTACCACCCAAAGAACTCTAATTTGAGTGTAGGGAATTGATCTCCACTAGTAGAATTTTCACTAGGAATAAGTAATCATTAGATCAGGTCAAGAGATTAACAAAACCACAACTTAGGGTTTAGGGAGAATTCTGCATATTTTCAAGCTAGAAACTCAATAGGGTGATCGGTGATGATCAAATAAGAACAGAAGGATAAGTTTCTCCTAAGGTGGTTAACTGTTTTAGTTCTGCTCAGATTTCTGATATCAAAAGTAGAAGATGTCGCAGAACTGCCAATAGGAAATTAAAGTTCAAAATTAGGAAATCAGAATCAAGAGCAGAGACTGTTACGAGTTCCCAGAATTGATTATGGATCAGAACTTAAAAAATAACAGCAAAATAGATTTCTGAATGCAAGGGAATTGCAGAATGCTAGTACACAACCAAACAGAATTGATAGGGAAAAACAGAAGTTTTCTGACCACTTAAATAGCTGCTGTAACTCCAAATTGATAGCACAAAACAAAAAGGAATAAGTTGAAGAAGAAGTTGGCTAGATGTAGGGAATCCACCTTAGGCTTGAGGAGTCCATCTACCTCAACTCGGGCAAAAGGTGGATTTTGCAATTCCTGCATACTTGAAACTAATGACATTCACCTTTGCACTACTCTGTCTACACTAATGGCACAATGAAGCTCTAGTAGGGCCTAATGGATATTATTCCAGTGACCAAGAGTTCAAACTCGATTGTAGGATCCACTAATCCTTTTCAAAATGTATCAAATGCTCCTGCTATTTCAATCAACTGCCGAGTGTGGCATTTTCTTCTGAACAAGCACAGTGCCTTTATCCCATTGACTGTCAATGAAATCACAAAATAAGTAAATCAAATTCTATTGGCCAACAAAGGTTTTCTTGATACACTAGAACCAACTACAGGGTTTGCGAGTCCACTTAAAATGATCAAAATACAATATTCATACTCTTAAAAGGTTCTTTTTCTTCTTTTTCTGTGAGGGGCGAGGGGGAATGGTGCAAAAGAATCCTTATCAAAATAACATATTTTTATTGTTCAAATTGCAAAATGTACTCCATTTGGCCTGAAGGGGATAACCATGCATTTATCATCCTTCTTACAATTTAACTAAGAGATCAAGGTGTCCCTAGAACATTTTTTTTCTCCATTTTTGGTTGGATTCTTTCTTTTCCTTTTCTTTTTTTTTTTCTTGGGGTGCACGCACAAGGGGGTTGGTTGTGAGGCACAGTTTTTTGGAGCTTTTTGCTTCCTTTATTTCTCCTTCATTTTCCTACAAGTAATATTTCTTCAGTCATTGCTGATTAAAAAAAAATTCTACATAGAATGTGCATATACAAGAATACGGAAGATGCAACATGCCAACTGCTATTAAAGGAGGGGGGAGGTTAGAGATACAACTGAAATGCTTAGGAAAAGGCTTTTATTTTGGAAATCCATACCATTGAAGAAATTGTTGATCATGTTCTTCATTATCTTCAACACAGACACAGTGGTAGACAAAATGGAAAAGGGGAACTTTTGAGGGTGCTTTTCAAATAAGTTAATGCCCTCTCCCTCCCCCCAGCCAAAAAAAAGGTAGTGATTTGAGCACCAGCCAATTTTGATAAAAGGTCACATCCTCACTGCCAACTAGATTTACCAATGAATCTTATTCTGAAATGACAATATTGAACTACACTTTTGGGAGTTTAGGTTGATGTGTCTCCACTATATTCGCCAACATGAGATAAAATAAAGTTTACATAAACGTCCCTTTACTAACATATAATATACATGTGCTTATTTCCCATTCTACACTCACTATATGTACTCTAACACTCCCCCTCAAGCTGGACATGCCCAACTTGCTCAAGAGGGTATGCAATTGTAGTGAGTTGATTCCTTTGGTGAAAACATCAGCCAAGTGATTCCCTGTCTTCACAAAGGGGGTGCAAATGTAACCGGAACCAATTTTCTCCTTGATGAAATGCCGATCAACTTCAATGTGTTTTGTACAATCATGTTGCACAGGATTATGATCTATGTTAATGACAGCCTTGTTGCCACAAGACAACCGCATGGAGCCCTCTCAAACCCCAATTCTCCAACTAGATTCTTCCATGGACCTAATCTCAGTCGAAACTGACCGAAATCTCCAAGTTGTCTCAGTTTCGGGCCTGGCCGAAACGAATTCGACCATGGGTTTCAAGCCTGGACCAAGGTCGAAACCTCAAAACGAGATCCGGCACGTCTCGGTTTTGGGCCTGATTGAAACCGGCCTCAAAACTGAGATTTAGAACCTTGGTTTCTTCAACCATAAGAGTTCACATACTCCATGTGCCATGGCTCTAAACTCAAACTTTGCACTTGATCTAGCCACTACAGATCGCTTTTTAATTCTCTTGGTAAACAGGTCCCCACCTACAAAAGTGCAGTATCTTGATGTAGACCTATCAGCAACAGAGTCTGCCCAATCAGAATCAGTGTACCCCTCAATTTTGAAATGGTCGGCAAATTTTTTTCCTGGACTGAACTTCAAGTACATGAGAATATGATATACAACATCTAAATGCCCACTCTTAGGCACATGCATGGACTGACTCACTACCACAACAACATAAGCAATATATGTACAAGTAAGGGAGAGATAGATCAACTTCTCCACCAGTCTCTAATACTTCCCTACATCAATTAGAGAATGTCCACCGTCGTCACCTAGTTTATGATTTTGATCAATAGGTGAGTCAGCGGGTTTACAACCCAACATCCCTATCTACTTCAAAAGGTCCAACATAAACTTTCTTTGACACATATTTATTCCCTTCAAAACATTGTGGGTATGCAAATAACCCTATTTAGTTGGGATAAGGGTATGTTGTTGTTTTTGTGACTTTGATACTTCAATTCGTAAGAAGTATTTCAAGGATGAATGTTTTCCTCTGAAAAGGCTCTGACTCTTCCAACTTGCTTCAGCCTATCAGTTGGGCCTCTGTTTATCTTCCAAAAGATGAAGGGGGCCTTGGCTTGAGAAGAATAAAAGATAAAAACATTTCTGGTATTCTTAAGCTGATCTAGAAGCTGGCTGCCAAGACGAATAAGCATTTGGGTTCACTGGGTCTGATTTAGGCTCATTCGTTATGATTCCATTTGGACTGCCCACTCTCCTCCAGATGCTTCTGGGGTTCGGAAAAAGATCCTGAAGTACAGAATCCTTGCCTCTGGGTCATTAAATCCCTTATCGATGATGATGCAGACACTCACTTTTGATTGGACCACTAGCGCTCCCTTGGGATCCTCATCCACTTACTTGGTGACAGATCGAAATATAGCTCCAACTATGACAGGCTTGCCATGGTCTCGGACATTCTTCGCTTCAATGGATGGGCCCCTTCGCCTTCTCCCCCACCCCTTTGGCCGTCG
The DNA here is from genome assembly GCF_018873765.1 of Telopea speciosissima. Lineage (NCBI taxonomy): Eukaryota > Viridiplantae > Streptophyta > Magnoliopsida > Proteales > Proteaceae > Telopea > Telopea speciosissima. The sequence goes on along the minus strand of NC_057922.1, from coordinate 67,439,544 downwards.
GGGATGCTCTACAAGCCATTGATAGAAGGCCCAAAGGGAGTGGCAATCTTGTTGTTTGGACTGCCTCCTCTAGCTAGTTTTGCTCCAAGTCCGCTTGGGACCTTATCCGTGCTTGCCCCCCCCCCCCCCCATGATTCCTTGGTGCAAAATTATTTGGTTCAAGAGACACAACCCCACCACAGCTTCACTATCTGGTCGGCCCTCACCCGCTCTTTTCCAACACAGTCTTTCCTTATTTGGAGACAGATTTTTGCTTCTCTCATTTGCTGCCTTTGTTGGAATTCCCTTGAAAATGTCAACCACCTCTTTTCGCTTGCCCCTTTTCCTCTTTTGTTTGGAAAGGGATTCTCATATATGGAGGAAGCGTAACTTCAGAAGATGAACTTCCAATGCCAGATCCTTCCAGCAGATTTGAGACACCCATCTCTTTCGACATTAGAAACAAGTTATCCGTGGTCTCTTCCAGGTGCATGGACTCCCCAAGGAACAGGCTTATTGTTGATTTCAGGAGCCTTCCTTTTTCTTTGTACTTGCCCTATGCCCCTCCTAGTTGAAGGTCGGGCTTTGCTTTTTATTGAATCTTTCCTTCTCCCTTACCTTTCTTGGGGTTTTCTTGTATTCTTTCCTCTTTCGTAATATATTTTCGTATTCACCCAAAAAAAACCTATGAACTCAAGTACCCAAAATAAACTTAAGGAAACTAAGCACTATCTAAAATTGCCTCAAACAAATACTAAATAGGACCAAGCAAACATCAATAAAGAAAAAATATTTTTTATTACAATCCAAACTATGTAAACCTGAGGTGTATTTTACAGGACAGTTGTGCGAGATAGGAATTTTTAGCAAGTTTGATGGTTTTCTAGCTTTTCTCTATGGGCACCAAGGAAAAATTGTGTAGAGGGCAGAAACAAAGTTTAGGCAAGGCCATGAGTTGAGGCTGCCTCTTAGAATAGGAAAAGTTGATGAAATAAATCAGTTTTTATCGTTAGATAAATAACTTAATAAATCAATATATCAACATAATAAAGTAGTAGTAGCTGTAATAATGAGATAAAACAAACAAAGAGGGGATGGGAAAGATTGTCTAAAACTTCCTAGGGTTTCCACAGTTGTAGCATCACCACCAAATGAGAAAATCTTATCCAAATTAACTGTGAAAAGGAACTAAAAGATATAGACAAAATCCTCCACATTTTGGACCTGTGATCTGAATCTAACTATGGACTCATGTACACAAAATAACCACTTTAGTAAACAGTATTTTAATTGGTTCAAACGACTACAATCTAAGGCTTGACAAACATTTATAGAGATAAAATCAGACCAACTAAACTTAAACGACTAAACCAGGACTCACTAAACTAAAAATTATGGGTCTCCAACTTATAAGGGAAATCATATCCAAACAAGTCCGTCATGCAATGCTGCGGTCTAGATCCATTGGTTGCCCTAAAGTGACTGATCATGCTCTTGGGGCCCTTGGTGCAAGAAGCCAATGTTCTCTCTAGACTCTCCATCCAAATCACTTAGCTTGGTCGCTTTTATTTCTGTTCTGCTTAGTGTCAAGTTGTCAATTATAGCCATATCTCCCATCGCCAGATTCCATTCTCTCCTTCCTGCTGCCTCTGTTGGAATGCTTCTTAAGATGTGGACCACCTCTTTTCTGCATGCCCCTTCTCTTCTATTTGGAAAGGGCTCCTAGCAAAATGCAGGCCAAGGAGTCGAAGGATTCTTCCATTTGGGAGGGAATGGATTTGGATGGCTATGACCTTTGTTGGTAAGTCTCCCTGTGAAGTGGCGGGAAAGTTCACCTTTGGGGTCGCAATTAATCATATTTGGATGGAACGCGATCTCAAGAAATGGTCCTCTAGTTCCAGATCTTTCCAACAGATTTGGGACTCTATCTCCTTTGAAGTCAGAAGCAAGTTATCTTCGGTCTCCTCTCATTGTGTTGATTCCCCAAGAAACAGGCATATTGTTGTGTCCTGGGGTCTGCCTCACTCCCTTCGGCAGACCCCTACCTCCCCCCCTAAGGATTGGGCCTTTCTTTGTTTGTTTGATTAGTTCCTAATTTTTTTTTCTTTTCCCCCTTTTTAGGGGCCCCTTGTATCTCCTCCTTTGGGGACGAATTTTTTATTTCACCCAAAAAAAATTCTAGAAGACTAAGTTCGGTCTAGGTCTTATGACTGGGTCTTATTCTCGTCACTTCTCTTTGAGCCTTATTTTTAGGGATCATTACATGTTTAGTTGGATTTCGGTGCCATTGGAGAATATCTTCAATTACCTATCCAAAAACCTTATATCACAATCTAAGGAATACTATGGCTACCAGAAAAGTACCAGTTTGTAACGAAATTCATCTATTTTAAAGATTGAACCATATTACAATTTAGGAGTAAAGGCATAGTTGTCAAGGCGTTGCGTAGGCATCCAGCATAGTTCAAAATCTTGGTTGAAACCACCAAGATTTCGTGAAATATTTCGGTTTCTGCAAAGGTCAAAACGAAACTGGGTGCGACTCAATAGAAATGCAAGGTTTCGACTTAGTTTCAGTACAAAACAGTATATATAACAGCACTGTTTCGATCAAAATTTCGGATTCAACTTGGTTTCAAATGGTTTCGCCTGTTAAGAGGGAATATTCCAAAAAAATCCAAGATTTGGGTTTTTTTTTTTTTTTTGCCAAATCACCTACATTCCTTGGTGCAACAAAGTGTTGGGAACTACAATGCATATACAGCGATGATTTTTCTGCATTTGAGAAAGATTTGTGTAAGAGTCAAATTTAAACCCTTTTTCCTCAAAGGTTTCGAGCCTTCACAAAACCCTATGTGGTACTGGCATAGAGTTCAAGGAACGGATTCACATGGTGTTTTAACCTTGGTTGTACGCTTATACTATATGATAACACTTGTGCATTTGTACTTGTAAAACTTTGACATTGTGTAATATTAAATGTTTTTTTTTCATTCCTAAAGCATATTTTAGTTGTTTTCATTGAATTTTGTATATTCTAATACTAAATTATGTATAAAATAGGCTCTATTTGAAAATTATACAGTCGGATACGGCATACACTACCAACCTAGGTTACAAATCCAAACTACCATTTTGGGTGTGTTTTTTTACAATCTCAAGGTTCCAATATGTTTAGAAATGCTTAATTAGGATTTCCCTGAAGTTTCAAGCCAAAATATGACCATTTGACCACCGAAATGGCCAACTGAAACATGCAGGCTTTTGGTCAAATTTTGGTTGAAACCCAAAATATTTCGGTTTCAACCAAGGTCGAAACTGAAATCTTGAACCAAGCATCCAGGTGACAGCACGCCTTGCTTGATGCAAGAAAGGTGACCGCCTTGTCTTCGCCTAGGCATCGCCTTGGACGGCATCTCCTTCTGGCCTTGTGACAACATGCCTTATAGTATATCATTTTTTTGACACTTTATGAGTTTGCGTTGATTTATGACTATTGCTTTGTTTTTTAATGAATATGCTTGTATTATACCAAATGCTTTGTTTATTATATGTTAGTTTTATCCATGGTTCTAAATCTCGGTTGAAACTTGCAGTTTAGACCGAGATATCTCGGTTTCCCAAGAAACCGAGACGAAATTTGGTACGAGTCAAGTTTCGACCATATTTTGCACATTTCGGTAGTTTTAACCAGTTTCGACCAATTTTGACCAGTTTTATTAGGTGAATTACAAAGAAGTTATTTATGACTTTAGTGTTACAATTTCAACCAGTTTTGACAGCACCTAACATGTCGAGTTTCGCCCAGAAAAGTACCAGGTTTCAACCTAATTTCGGTCAAAACTTGGGAAATCTCGGTTTCCTGGCTGGTTGAAACCGAGATTTAGAACCTTGGTTTTATCATATGAGGTAGCTACTAGCATAATTCTATCATATTACATTGATATGATTTCTATGTTGCATATAAACATAATTATATAAAATTATCAATGTTATATTAAATATATTGCACGCCGTAGGTGCCTTATCACCTAGGCTCCCCTCCAACGCCTTGGGTCGCCTAGCTGCCTTGACAACCATGAGTCTAGGCACGTGAAATCCACACAAAGGTCTCTTATACTTATTTTACACAAGAAATTAGTTAAGTTCATTTTGTCTTGCTGGATTTAGCATTAAAAGCAATCTCTTGATGATGTGAGGCTTGTAAAGATATAAACTTCAGATGAAAATACATTGTGCAACCAGTGTTCAACGACCCAGATTGACCCCGGTGGTCAAACCAGTTGATTCCACTAGCTGGGCCAGTTCAACCGTTAAATCGGCTGAGTCAATGTTCACACTGGTGTTTTCGGGTAAGTATATTTAGCTATTTTATTCTTTATAGCCTAACAACTTATTGAAAATATTAAAGCTTTTAGACTCATAAAAAGCCCCAAATGACCAAATCCCAAATTAGGATAGAAGCATGTCTCGTCTCTCATCTCTCCCATTGCTCTAACCCTAAACTCATAACAAGAGAGGGAGAAGGAGAAACAGATTCAGGCATTCAACAAGGCATCTTCTACATCGATGATTGATTGGCTGGGGGCGGCTTTTTCTCCAACAACCATGAGCAGGTACTTTTTCTTCAATTCCTTTTCCTTCTTGGCTTCTCCTCACAACCTCTGTGCAATATTAACTTCTGTCCATTCCATTCTCTTCTTATTTTATGGCAGATGAACTACTAGATATCAAGAGAAGGGGCAAGGCGACAGACTTGCAAATGAAGAAGATTGGCTCAAGCTGCTGAAATTCAGTCCTTGAATTCCATGAAATCTTATGAGTTTTTGAGTTACAGATGGACAGCTAGGGCCGCTAGGCACCTTAATGTTATATTACTTTTTCGTTGTTTCATTTTTATTCGTAGTTTCACTTTCACTAGTTTGGCATTTGGATCATTTACAGTCCTAAACTTTGAAATGCTTGTTTTTTCATTAATGCTCCATCATGTGGTCTGGATGTCAGAATTTAGAAGTTAGATCGTTAGATTTATACTTCCTAAACTGTTGCAATTCAATTTTTTTTACAAGTTATGCTACATGATATTTTTTTTCTTTTTTCAGATTTTTTTCTGAAATTCCTTATCTTTTCAGTATTTTTATGATTATTTATTACATCACAGGTTGGTTCGTCCAACTCCAATTCAGACAGTTGAACCGCTGACTCGCCTCTCAGTCATCTTTCTGGGTCGACGACCAAACAGGGGTTTAAGAACATTACTTGGAGCTTCATTCAGTCAATGGAAATCCCAATAAACTTATGGAATCCCAGGGGCACAGAAGAATCTTGAATGAAACTTAAAAAATGCTGGGATAAATACCAATACACATCTAGGAACCACTACAAAAGAGGGGGGGGGGGGGCAACAACAACAACAACCTAAGATCAATATCTAATGATATATGCTGCCAAATGCATAGAACACCAGGGTGCATTCCATATATTCAAAAATTCAAGCCAGATCATTTAGATTGGGGGGTCCATTTGTGTACAGATTCTCCTTTTCTGTCATTAAGGAAATTTTTGTTTTCATAGTCTGTTCTAATAAGCTTATTAGAACAGCCAACCATTTTGAGCCATGTGGCAGGATGATGTGACGATTCTAACCGTTGGATAGACAGGTCATTTTTAAATTAGCCACCGGAGAAATTCAGGCGTAAATGCCATCAAATAACCTCCCATGCATGTCTATGCACCCTTGTATTTTTTCAGCCATTTATTTATGCCATGCACCACCCCATAGTCCCTAACTTTATTTTGCTACTTGAAAAACTCTGTTTGGACTACAAATTGACATTTCGAAAAACTGTGTTTGGACTAAAACTTGACATGTATGCAGGGGACCTTGGGGTCTACCATCCACAAAATTTAGGCCCCATCTGATCTTCCACATGGCAAATACTTGGACCATTCTAATAAGCTTATCAGAACCGGCCCATTCTGGAAACATTTGCCTCATTACTTATACTTTAATCCAAAATAATTAAAAATTATTCCACATTTCCACATCAAGTGCAGATTGGACCAAATCATATTACACGACTGCATCTTGATGGCCCAAAATTTTTGAGCCACCTAGAGGGCTGATTTCAGCAACAAGCCATTCGATGAGGCCTAAAATGAAGTAGATGCATAAATAAGAAGTAAAACACTTCCCATGGGATTGAAGTGGGTAAATAAGAAGCGAGCTAATGTCAAACATCAACTTAAGGGCCTACTTGAGGGATAACAGTGACAGGTAGCAAATCTTCTGGAGAGGGAAAAGGATGTTAATATGGAGAACTCACTCCATCAATGGGACTATAGAGGTTCCGTTGACTCTTCAGCTGAAAAAAGAGGTAGCTTGCATACGCCACCAACATAATACAACTGCTAAATCTAGAAAGGGATAATTCTGACTTTCCAAAGTGAACCTCTGTGTGAGTGAAATGTAGCACAGCCGGGAACATTATACCCATGACAGCCATCAGCAGTAATCCTGAGTTCACCACAGCAGCTGCCTGTTGTCAAGACAATCCACTTTTAGTTTTACTACAACTACAAAACTCCAGAGGGAAAATTCACAGATATGTTCCCATTGGATGGTGGTTAATCATCAACCTTATTGAAGACTTGAACTTCCTTGTAATGAACAATCCCACCAGTGAAGAAGGCACACCCAAGAACCAATAGCATATTTGATAGTATGGAGCCCAGTAGTGACTGCTGAACAACTCTTATCATGCCATTCTTCAAAGCATAGATGGAAATTATCATTTCTGTTGCATTGCCAAATGTAGCATTTAAAAGACCTCCAACTGCAAATCCCAACAGTTAAATTGTATTACTGTCATGAACAAAACGTACATTGGCAAACAAGCATGATGTTGTAAGCTAATCCAGTTTTCTTTGCATGAAAAATGTCCCATTTCATAAAAAATACAAGTACTGACATTTAAAAAACTTACTCACACAACGGTTGAACTTTCTTAGAGACAAACTCTAGATAATCTAATATGCGGGTTCATCAGGAGAAGTAAAATCACTTGTGCATTTCAAACTGATACCCTCAGGCCTCAACCCCACCCTGGAATCCCCCCCCCCAAAGAAAAAAGGAGAAAAAGAGGGGGGGGGGGGGGGGGGAAGAATAAAAGAACTCAACATCACTGTGGGTCAATGATAACGTATCCAATAAGAGCCTGACTGACGCTTTTGTATTGATATAACAATATAGGTTATCAACAAATATATTATAATTTCATGAGTGATGCAATAGCTATTCAGTGAAAAGATAAACTTGCTAGGCTTTGGAAGCCCAAGACTAGGAAGAATTCCAACCAAATTCTAAGGCTGGGCTCTACTCTAGACCTGTTTAAGAATCCATATGGGTAGTTGGGCCAGATATCAGCTTTGAGTTAGTTATATAGTAGGTTATGCCTTTTGTTTTCGGCTTTGTTAATGTACTGGACCAATAATAGCCCATAATTGGGGGTCTTAGATGGTGTATGGGATTAGTTTAGAAAGAGCCTTTCTTAATTATTGAAAGTTTAGAAGAGCCCATATTACAGTTAATTTCTAATTTTTTGTCTTTGAAGTCAAGTTTAGAGTTGAGAGACCCCTATTAGTGTAAACTGTTACTTATTGTCTTGGAAGTCAATTTTAGACTCAAGCATCTGCCTTACCAGTCTATAAAGTAGTAATATTGTACACATCAATTTGATGGTTTCGGGAATATTGACTAGAGGATTTTGGTTGAGTACAGCAGCCTTTCTGAGCGAGCCTCTGGGATCTCCTGTAAACCCCCATCATGTGCAATGGGAGGATATTGGTGGAAGCAGTGAGTGCAGATTCCCAGACTGCAGAGGAAATTAAGTGAAGTACTCCAGATACAAGGTATGGAAAGGTATCTATAACTTCCGCACCAGGACCTGCCCCCAACCTAGAGTAGTAGCTAGATGGGGAAGTCAAATCAATCCTTGTTCAAAAAAACATACATAAGCTTCTCTGGTACGCGAAATGAGCCACTAAAAATAGGTTCATTGCTCGGAATATTTTCCCACTGCTCTGGTGAGAATTTTGGAGTACTCTGTTTTCTCACACTCCCTGTAATAGTCCTATCGCACCACTCTGGAGGTCACAGAAATTTGAGATTTTTCTTAGAGTTGTTAGTTCACATATCAGGTACAATCAATCTGCATTATAGGGCTCACAAATCAGTAATTTCTGATGTACCCAATTTCTCCTTTTGTTCTTAATTCTGACCCTGTTTTACTCATTAGTTTTCTTCTATTTTTCTGTTTTGGTTATAATTTAAATTGTGATTTCATAATTCTAAAATCCCATATCAGTTTCTAATTTGAATTCCTAAAGAGTCTTCACCTCTCATATCTGATTCCTTGCTTAAACATCAAATTCTTCAAACTCCATATATTATTTCCACTTCTGACCATTGTGACCTGCAACCCCATTTCCTAAATGGCTGAATTAGGACTACTCGAGCCAGAGTTCTGCATCAAATGGTGTTACGGACATTGATGTCTGAACAAGAATGGAAGCACTGGTAAATAACTTAGCAATGGTGGAGTCAAAATAGTAAATGTACCTGTAGGTCCTGTAAAGAATGCAAGCTGCCTGCAGAATATGAACATTGAATGTAAGCAACAAATTTCAGAGATGAACAAGAAACCCATAAAATGCCAGAGTTAAGTCTCAAAGTTGTCACATACTCTGTTACATAACCCAAACGCTCTGCTACAGGTGTGATGCCAACTAAGGTGAAGAGGAAGACCCATCCCTGAGATAAAACACTAACTATTAAAGGACTGGACCAGCAGTAAGAGCGATATACACCACTGAAATTTGATCCAAGTAAAACTTTAAAAGAAATGAGAGTTGAAAACTTATACACTTCCAACACAATCATACAAATAGCCACAGGTCAATATTCTGAATTTCCCCTGAAACATATAAGGGCTATCAATGAATATAACACCCCCCCCTCCCCCATGGATGTCAATGAATGTAGTTTCCCACTTCTGTTTTCTTTCTCCAATTTTTCCTAGTTTGAGACTTTGAGCAGGAGAAAACAGTAGGGATGAGAATAGCTCACATGCTTTTCAGTAAGGTAGTGAAGCAAAAGTGCAAGGGGACCAAAAGGTAACAACATATTAATCTTGGCTTTGATCAAGACGGCATTAATACTCTTGAATGCAACTTTATAAGGTAAACGTTTAGGGATCCAAGTGTGAGAGACGTCTGCTAAAGCATGAGATGTTTCAAAGGCATGCATCTTTCTCAAGGATTGTGATGAACGAAATGGGATCTCCTCTTCAAGTTCAAGGCCTGTTTTCTCCTCTATGGATCCCATCTGCAAGACAAGATCATTTCATCTATCAACGAAAGCATCATTGCAGAAAAAAGAGAGCTAAAACTGGAAGACACAAATCAAAATTACACACCAAAACCTCTGCAACTGTCAAAGAGATGTGTTCAAGATCTGCACAGTTTGGTTCCGGAAAGGTTGGCACCATGTTGTTATGCATGCAAAAAAGGAGGGAGGTAACAGTAAAACAAAAATGTGACTGAAAAATAAAATGATGTGAATAGTTGTTCAGTCAAAGTAACAAATGCAATTATATCTATTTTTCTGTTACCTGATTTGTTTCAGTATGCATTCCTACTGTTATGATCTCAAAGGGAGAGAAAAATTTGTAGGTGCAAGTCCAACTGCAACTCAGTGCACAGACAAGTTCTTTCTAGGATGACTGAATTATTGATAACTCTCTAAATCCATTTATAAAAATTGAGGTGAAGGACATAGTGACTGTACAGCTACAGTAAATGGGTTGAAATAGTAAGGAGGTGTTATTGAACTAAAGAGCAGTGGATGACTACACATAAAAGTATTTCACATATTAGAAAATCACATATATATATATATATATATGTGTGTGTGTGTGTGTGTGTGTGATTTTCAAATTTAATTAGTACACCGAATTACTAGAGAATCACAAAAATTCACGAATTTCAGTAATTAAAGCCAGCTAAACTGAAAACTTGATTAATCGATGCATGGACTGCATGACCAAAGAGCGAGAAAATTAACTTTCGCATAGGCTTCAAGACAACAAGGTCCAGATAAAAAGAGATCAAACTAAGAGATGGGGAAAAACATAAAGCCTTCTACAAGAGAAGGATGATTCAATTAAGTAGAAAATTAAGAAACATATCCAAAATATCTACATATTTTCTCAAATAGTTTCAATTCAAATTTCATCCGTTCAGATAAACAAACACTAGATTTTCATCCACAAGTAACTGATAAAAGCACTTAATGGAAACGGAGAACTGACAAAAAAAAAAAAAAGGGGGTGGTGGGGGGCGGGATGTGGAAATACCTTCTTCTTTCATTGGGGTGGGGGGAGGAAAAACTGAACGAATTTAAGAGAATTGACGCAAAGTGAAGGGGAAAAACAGATGAAGGATAAAGAGAAGGAAAACGAGTGAAAGATCAGAATTTACTAAGAAAGCAATAGAGATAACCAGGACTGATAAGTAAAATGCCAAAACAGATCTGGCTCCATGTTCTTTAAAAACGAATACATCTACCACAATTACCTCCGGGGAAAAAAATTCAAAAAAGAAAGAAAAGAAGACACCAGCCAAAGTATCCTTCCGTTTACGAGTTGGTACCTAGAGATGAAACAGGAAGGAAACACGTTCTTACCTGAAGAATCCTTAAAAGAAATTGGCGCAGTAGTGCGGGTGAGAAAGCGGGCGATAGAGAAAGGGCTTCAAATTCCGAATATCCTCCACCCTACAAATAGATTACAACGCCAGAATCAAAGTGCATAATGATAGAAACCAAAAATCACCAGCAGCACAAAATCTATGAATTTGATTTAGTAAGTCGAAAGACGGGTGAACGGAGGAGCCGCAAGGAGGGGTCAAGCCGTCAAGGAGAGGGAATTCGTTGCACTGGCAGACCAACGAAGGTAAGAAATTAATTAACCGTCCAAAATATAAGAAATAATAATATAATAAAATTCAAAATGACAAAAAAACAAAAAAATGAGAAGAAACAGAAAGATTTGTTTATGTTTGTCCCGTATTTATGAATTATGATTGGCTCTCTGCCTCCTTAAATTTACTCTTCCTACTAATGGCAAACGGGGACCAAAATCGACCAAAATCGAAAATTAATAATAGGTTACGGAGTCAATTTTGCAAGAACTGGAACTGGAGATTTTTTTTTTTATTTTCAAAATTAAACTGCAGCAGATATCTTATCTCATTATACGAGAAAGGAAATTGCTAGGAAACTTCCTCGAAGCAACGGACGGTCCCGCCTTTCTTTTCTGATTTAAGCTTACTCCACTTCCCTAATAAAAGATGATGATCATCATCATCATCATCTGCTATTATTATATTATATCATATTATTGGGATAGAGGACGCCACCCGGAGGACCAAATCGGTTGGACCATGACATTGATTTGAGGGCCACGAAAAAGGTTAGGTACTTGAATCGGAACTTCAGTTGAGTTCAACCAGAGCCCATAACCCACACCGACTTGACTGCTTCAAATAATCAAAATGTGGGTCGATGGAGTTTCATCTCTGCGCAGTATGTACTCTGCAATCAACTCCGCTTGCTTGGCTGACATTTAAACATTGAGGATTGAATGTCAATTTGAATGAAAGAAAGGGTTCGATTTGTTCTGTATGGCAGCCCTGATAAATGTTAAATGTTAAATGCCGCATGGCATATCGGATGGTCCCAAATTCTATGGAAGGCCGAAAGTTCCGTTAACAGTAACACAACAAATTCTATGGAAGGCCCAAATCTTCGGGATGGGCATTTTGTATTTTGTTAGGTTGCAAGCTCTTTTTGTTCACTGTAGAAGTTTGATGCTCAAATATTCAACTGCCTGGACTTCTTACTCCATCCTGATCTCCTTGATCATTTGAATTTTGAGCCGCTTTTTTTGCAAATCTCTGATCTTTCTAGGGATTTAGTATTTCGACACATTGAAGACAATTTTTTGTTGACCAAACTTATTTCTTTGACCTATGAGGCCTGTAGTTCAAATCATCCTTATATGTATGATCCTTGTAAAAATTTGCCATCTAATTAATATATTTTCTTTTTTTTTCATCACAAAAAAATAAAACAAAATTCAATCCTATTAGATTAGGGTTTCCTACTTTATAATAATTATAATTAGGGTAAATTACGCGACACCCCCTAGTTTTCAAAAGAAATTCAAATCACCCCTTGGTTTTTGAAAATACTCAACCGTCCCCCTCTAAAGTAACAGTGTTAACTTAAATCAAATCAAAAAGTGAAATGACATATTTACCACCTTTAGATTTAAACAAATAAAACAAATAAAAATTGATTTCATTCTACGATAAGTCCATCTCTTCTTGTCCTCTTCCATCTTCTTCCAACTTGTCATAATGTTTGAAGCACCATTTTTTGTTTTTGTTGTTGATGATGGAGACCCAGCTGGCTCCCCTATAATTTTTCCTCCTGTGAATGTTACACCCAAAGAGATTTTCAATCTAAATTCTCAAAACAAAGTTAAGTTGATCTACTTCTCCTTCACCAGTCATGAAGTAGGAAAACATATTCAGAGATTATCACAGTAAATTTGTGGATCCTGTTGCACCAAGAATCTTCCCCTGAAGGGAATCCTCTAGTAGCACAACTCACAGGCTAGGTTTGGACTAGCAGAATTGGGAAAGCGAAGATGATCCTACGAAGATAACTCCCTCTCTTATTTACTTAATTGAGAAATCCCCCCACAGTAGAGCGTAGAGCTCCTATTTATACAAATTTGGGGTTCACCCCTTTCCTTTTTGGTCACGACTCCTTTCTTGTGGGTTTGATTAGGAAACTACCATAGGAGCCCTTTTTTTCTTTCCTCGAATCTTGGGATCTTGTTATTCAAGGCGCCGAAGATACGGTTGATGGTATATCCACTTAATTGGAAGTTATGTAACCGTTGGGGTGGACCCGTCCTCGCTAGCATAACCGCCCTTGGCACAGTTCTTTAAGGCCGCGTTTCAGAGTTGGTTCACTTGTGGCCCAGGACAGGCCAGGTGTCCATCGGGGATTGGTAGCACGAAAAGTGGTGTATCATTTGCCCCCTACTCCCTTTAACCTAAGGTGAGGTACAGGGAGCATATGTCCTTGGTACCCCTCGCTGATCCGCGTGCATCTCGGGCTATGTTCTTTGGAGTCATTGTCCCTTCCAGGACAACATTACCCTTTGTAGGTCTTTTATGACCCCGCCGCCATTCGCCAGCGCTTGCACGTGGGAGCGAAATATCTTTACGCCTTTTGAGGGAAGTGTAAGGGGATGTCATAAAGTTTCGAATTCAAACCCTCTTACTATCCCGGTGCTTCTTTGCAAAGGTGGTTTCTTTCTCTGTCCTCTATCTTGGTGCCTTTTCTTCTTCTCCTTTAGGGCATCTAGGCCGTCCTTTAGAATGGGCGGTTAGATCTGGGGGTCCTATTCCGTTGCCCCCATGAGTATAAAGTGCTCTTACTTCCTTGATCTTCCCTTCTTCATCGTTTTCGAGTTTTCTTGCTAGAAAGTGACTTTCAGGCTTCTACAGTCACTCTGCTCCGTGTCTCCTCCTTTCTTCGACTGTAATCTCCCTTGCCCCAAGTAAGTTTTTCTACCCCTTTTTTTTTTTTACTCTCTTTGCCTTTTTTTTTTTGTTGTTCACTTTGGGGAATGGGGAAGTCTAAGAAAAATTCGATCTCAAAAGCTAGTTAGGAAGTTGAATCCCTGCTGGATGAGGGAGAGAGACTGTTTCATGGGGTATCCCCTGAAGGGAACCGGGGGGCCCAAACTCAGTCATCCACCATGGACGTCGCAGCTTCTAGGGTCCCAATACTAATTCCCCGAAGTTCTTCTAGTGCATTTGCGAGTAGTTCTAGCCGTGGCTCCAAGAAACCAACGGTTGGAAGGGGATATCAGGTTCGCCAACCTCAGCAGGATCCAACCATCGGGCAAGGGGTGGACAAGATTCTTCCGTCCATCCTCACGGAGTACAATCTGTGGGAGATTCAAAACGTGTATGGCATATTGATGAGCACATTTATGTGTGAAATCTTAGGGCATAAAGCATACATTTTACCACATTGGACATAGTTACTTCGGTGCTTTCTTGTGCTTTTCAGGTTTTAGGTGAATTATTGTGAAATTGAGCAAAAGATGCTAAGAATAGCTGGAAGCACCTAGGAGTCGAGAAAATAAAGTTTGGATTGAGCACTGAAAGAATCACGCCAATCAATCAAATTTGAATGTGACTACAGTGGGCCCCTTAGCATAATTTTGAGGTGTTAATAGTATGGATGCGTAGCCCGTCGAATCAGCTTCGCAACGGTTCAAACGACACTTGATTCCGAGTTGAAACCAAGAAGTTATGGCTGTTTCCGTGGACAGGGATTTATTTGTAATTATTGACAGTCGATTAGGGACAAAGTAAAGCAGAAGTTTGGATTCCAGGGGTTTTAGCATAATTCGCAAAAGTTATCTTTTCTGTTAGCCGAAAGATTCCATTTGGAAGGCTCTAGAGCAGTCCAACTTCAACTTGAGATATCTTAGGCTCTCGAACTCCAAATTGGATGAAATTTGGGTCTATTTTGGGTGATTTTTCGTAAGGAATACAACACTGAGGCCCATATAAGCATCGCATGCTCCACGTTTTTTGAATGACATATTTGATATTTAATTAATTGTGAATGGAATCCTAGTCATCACCCTTGCTCTCTCTCTCCTCCAACTTTTCAAGGGCATTTTTGGAATTCTACTTGGGATATATTTCTTTTGAAAGATATTCTCTCATCTATGGAAGGTTGAAAAGTCAAAGATGCCTTGATCTCATTGCTTGGAGAAGACACCTACAAAGAAAAGGAAACACAAGTTAGAATTAGAAAGTTACCTTTTAATAAATAGAAGGTTTATGTATCGAGGATTCTTTTCTCTCCCTCTTTCTATTTTTTTTCTTTTTTCTTGGGATTCAAGGCATTGTAAAGGAGGAAGGAGAAGAGAATATTCTCTTTTCTTAGGGAATATTTCTCCTACCACTTCCCTCTTCTCCCTTCGTCCTGTAAATACCCCTTGCCCTTTGGGTTGTAATAAGTTAGTTCTAGTTCAATTTTAGTTCAACTTTAGTTAGTTTTAATTCAGTTTTTAGTTCAATTAATTAGTGAAATTTCTTCTTCTCTTCTTCTAGTTTTTGGTTTTCTAAGTTCTAGTTTGATTTCATGCTTTCAATTCCATGGTTGTAATGCTTTTGATTCATGCTTTAATTTTATGTCTTCAATATGGTTGTAATAATTCTAGTTTAGTTTCAAGCTTTCCAGTCTAAGTTCCTAAGTTGATGATAAGACTTGGAGATTTAGAAGAGGAAGCCATGCAAGGTTTGTTCAAGTATCCAGGTTTTTACTCTCTAAACTCTTAAACTCATTCTCCCTTTCTTCCATCTCATTATTTTTCTTCTTCTCCCTCTATTTCTTTTATTTTTTTTTTTGTGGTTTGTGGTGTGTGGCTACAATTTATCCCTTCCAATCCGCGTTAGTTTGATGGGTTAGATGGATATATGTTAGGAAGCCAATTTAATTCGTTAGATGCTTATGAGTTAGGATGTGTTAATTTGTTAGTTTAATTAGTTTAATTTAAAACTTTAATTTGGTTCATTTTGCATTACTTTAAAGTGAGTAAAATAGAGTGGCGTATATCTCCTCGTATGCAACCCGTAGCTACGATTGACCCGTATGCTTGCGGTATTATTTTAACTCAAACAAGTTTTTGGCGTCGTTGCCAGGGAGATTATTGTCCACTTTATTTTTTTGATTTTTAAGTAATTCAAAGTGCTTTATTTTATTTTACCTTTTCTTCTAATAAATAAAAAAAAAATTCTGTTTTTGAAAACCTCATCTTATTTCTCTTCTGTTTCAAAGACTATGCGCCCAATCTAAAGTCCTTCTTATGTTCAAACCCAATCTCTTTTGGTGTCCCTCCTAGGATTAAGTTACCTATGACGCTGCATCTTGACTTGGTTGGGTGGAATGGCATATGACTTATCTTTGGAGGTGACCAACTTTGATAATAAGAAAGTGACATAGTGAGTGCCTTGGAAACAGAAACATATAGTAGTCCTCCACTCTACATTAGAATCCAATTGGAGTCGCCCGTAGGTGGCTTTTGAAGACTATACGGGTTCCCTTACTGTCAACCTATATGGCAACCTTACAGCTTTGGAATCATTGTTTCGATTTTTTAGGGCAATGCACCAACTGTCTATTTATTCCATCATGTTTTTAGTGAATTTTTTCTAGTCTTTTATTTTTCTTTAATTTTTCTAAGGGAGACCTCAATTTGGGATAGGTGATTAGTTTAGAATAATGGGAGATACACTTCCATCTATGACTTTGGGGGAAAGATGGAACTATGCTAAGGCAACCATGACTTTGGGGGAAATGTTTAAACAGGCTAGGAAAGCCAAAAAGTAGTGAGATAGAGAACAATTTTGCACCACCCCAGTACAATTTTGTTCCCCAACCCAACTATGGGCTTTCGGGAAATTTTGATTGGTCACATCCCCAGACTATCCATGTTGTGGAAGGATGCCCTAATCTTTATGGGGGTAGCGTTGGTGATGAGAATATGAGTCCTCTATTTCAGTACAATTCTTTTGGCACTCACAATCAGGGGTGGAGTGATCATCCCGATTTCTCGTGGGATCAATGGAATAACCAAGCTGGACCACCCAATTTCCAATGTCATGATCAGTTTGGTCCTCCAATGCCCAACCCTCCAATGAATTCCACAAGCATGAGTGAGATGGAGAACAGGCTTGCCCTTATAGAGCAGCAACTCACCCAGATTGTCACAATCTTGCAAGAGGAGGAAACGGATAAATTACCTAGTCAGCCTGAACCTAATCTCCGTTACCAGATTCCTGTTCCGAATGAACCACCCCATCCCCTGCCTATTGATGTTGAAAATCCACCACCCGAGTTTGAGGTTAACGAGAGTCAACCCCAACATGATGATTTTCATGATGATTTATTTGTTGAGATTGAGTGTCCTAAATATGTTAGTGAAGCGGAGTTTGATGAGCTACCTAGGAAAGTCTAACTTTTGCCTGAAATTTTTTTATCTTAGTGAACCTAGTTTTTCCACTGATTTAGAATCAGATTTTTATGATAGCATAGAAACCCTGGAAATTCGATCTCCCCCTCTCTCTTTGGAAAACCCAGATAATTGTCATTTTGAGATTCCATTGTCTCACATGTTGATTTGTCCAAACCTCTTAGGATTGATGATTTTATTGAGGAGGACAACGTTAGTCATGATGCTTTTGAAGCAAATTATCGTGATCCTTATTTGGCAAACCAAGTTCTGCAAAGAGCGAAAAGTTTTATTGCTAGGATTGATTTGAGTAAACCTCCCATTTTTTATGATTATCTTGATGAGGTTACTGCTATTTATGATCCTTTTGATGCTTACTGCGATCCGTTCTTGGTTGATTTTTCTAGACATGACATGTGTTCTACATTGCAAACGGGAGAGAAGGGGAGGATTTATGGCATGAGTTTTAATGCCTTCATTTTCCACTGTCCCATGGGGACAGATTTTTCTATTGGATATTTCTCAGTTGTGCTTAACTTCTATATTATTTATCGCTTTACTAAAATTCATAGTCGAGTATTTTCTGGTTCTGAAGCTCTTTCTACATTTGCCAGCCATGGATTGAGATTTCTTTTGATGCCCCAAGTACTTTTTATAGAGCTCATGACTCTTCATGATCCTCTTTGTTGATTATATCTGGTAAGCCCCTTCATCTCCTCCCTTGTTTGTCTTTTTTATTTTCTACATGCATTGAGGACATTGCATTAATTAAGTGTGGGGGGGGGGTGTGAGCTTGCTTATTTGGTAAATTTTGATTGTGGTGGTAGTTTGGTTTTATGCATACGTTTCTTTGATTGCGAAGCGAGAGAGAGGGAATTAGGTGCCCTAGCATGCGAGATAATAAAAGAATATCTTTTTAAGGACGGTAATTGGTATGTATCCGGTGATGGAAATTGAGTTAGAAAATATGAGTACTATTTCATTTGATGGCTAGATTCCTCTATGTGTTTTACGGACCCTTTGATCTTTTGGCTAGTAGTTGAGACCAATTTGTTTGTAGCAAGGCAAGGCATGAAAGTGGAAGTGAATGAAAAAAAAAAAAAAAAAAAAGGGGACAAAAAAGAAAAGAAAAAAAGAAAGTGAAATTCCTAGGGACTAGACAGGGCACTGTGCTTTAGGAAGCAGAATGACTTGTTCGAAATTTCTTGGAAGGAAACTCAAAAAACTCTTGCGTCAATGTCTCAATGTCTTTATGGATATATGCAAAAAGCGAAGCTAGCAAGTATTTGGGTGTCTGATGTATGCTCCACCATGTCATTCAGAGAACAGTAGTGGAGCAAAAATAGAGTTTACTGTTGTGAAAGAAAAGCTTTTGCCTTAATGTCTGAAAAGAAAGTGTGGTAAAAAATACTCAAAGCCTAAGTCTTTGGTTCCATTGATATTATGAGTGGTTTACCTGAAGGTGAGTACTGTTCAGAAAATATGAGGAGATCCCTTGACCTTGATGCATGCTTGTTACTTGAATTGATGTGGGGTGACAAAATTCAAGTGTGGGGGGAACCTTTGGCTCCTTGATCTTTAATTGAGCATTTTTTGGGATTATGTGCACTTTCCTACTTATGCCATGATTAAAATTTGCAGCATTCATTTACAATTGAATTTTGGGTGTATATTCACTGCAAACACCCACAAGACAAAACTCGTCCACTAGGGGTAACCTAGGGGTTCAAATGCTTGTTGCACATGCTAAGTGCAACTGTGATTCCTACGAAAGTGAGTTAGGATTTTTTGCATTCTAGGTTAGTTTTTCTTTTTTGCTTTACTTGAGGACAAGTAACGTTCAAGTGTGGGGGAATCTGATGAGCTCATTTATGTATGAAATCTTAGGGCATAAAGCATACATTTTACCACATTGGATAGAGTTACTTCAGTGCTTTCTTGTGCTTTTTAGGTTTTAGGTGAATTCTTGCGAAAATTGAGCAAAAGATGCTAAGAATAGTCGAAAGCGCCCAGGAGTCGAGAAAATCAAGTTTGGATTAAGCACTGAAAGAATCACGCCAATCAATCAAATTTGAATGTTACTATAGTGGGCCCCTTAGCATAATTTTGAGGTGTTAATAGTATGGATGCGTAGCTCATCGAGTAAGCTTCGCAACGGTTCAAACGCCACTTGATTCCGAGTTGAAACGAAGAAGTTACGGCCGTTTCCGTGGATAAGGGTTTATTTATAATTATTGACAATCGGCCGGGGACAAAGTAAAGCAGAAGTTCGGATTCCAGAGGCTTTAGCGCAATTTGCAGAAGTTATCTGTTAGCCGAAAGATTCCATTTGGAAGGCTCTGGAGCAGTCCAACTTCAACTTGAGATATCTTGGGCTCCCGAACTCTAAATTGGATGAAATTTGGATATATTTTGGGTGATTTTCCATAAGGAATACAACAGTGAGGCCCATATAAGCATCCCATGCTCCATGTTTTTTGAAGGACAGATTTGACATTTCATTAATTGTGAGTGGAATCCTAGTCATCACCCTTGCTCTCTCTCTCCTCTAACTTTTCAAGGTCACTTTTGGAATTCTACTTGGGATAGATTTCTTTTGAAAGATATTCTCTCATCTATGGAAGGTTGAAAAGTCAAAGATGTCTTGATCTCATTGCTTAAAGAAGACACCTACAAAGAAAAGGAAGCACAAGTTAGAATTAGAAAGTTACTTTTTAATAAATAGAAGGTTTATGTATCTAGGATTCTTTTCTCTCCCTCTTTTTATTTTTTTTATTTTTTTTGGGATTCAAGGCAGTGTAAAGGAGGAAGGAGAAGAGAATATTCTCTTTTCTTAGGGATTATTTCTCCTACCACTTCCCTCTTCTCTCTTCACCCTTCCCCCTATAAATACCCCTTGCCCTTTGGGTTGTAATAAGTTAGTTCTAATTCAATTTTAGTTCAACTTTAGTTAGTTTTAATTCAGTTTTTAGTTCAATTAATTAGTGAAATTTCTTCTTCTCTTCTTCTAGTTTTTGGCTTTCTAAGTTCTAGTTTGATTTCATGCTTTCAATTCCATGGTTGTAATGCATTTGATTCATGCTTTAATTTTATGTCTTCAATATGGTTGTAATAATTATAGTTTAGTTTCAAGTTTTCTAGTCTACATTCCTAAGTTGATGACAAGACTTGGAGATTTAGAAGAGGAAGCCATGCAAGGTTTGTTCTAGTATCCAGGTTTTTACTCTCTAAACTCTTAAACTTATTCTCCCTTTCTTCCATCTCATTCTTCTTCTTCTTCTCTCTCTATTTCTTTTATTTTTTTATGTGGTTGTGGTGTGTGGCTGCAATTTATCCCTTCCAATCCGCGTTAGTTTGATAGGTTAGATGGATATGTGTTAGGACGCCAATTTAATTCGTTAGATGCTTGTGAGTTAGGATGTGTTAATTTGTTAGTTTAATTAGTTTAATTTAACACTTTAATTTGGTTCACTTTGCATTACTTTAAAGTGAGTAAAATAGGTGGCGTATATCTCCTTGTGTTCGACCCGTAGCTACGATTGACCCGTACGCTTGCAGTATTATTTTAACTCAAACACCAACCGGAGTCCGTTAATCTCAGGGTTCCCTCTCCCGAAGTGAGGTTAAACCAACCACAATCCAACAAGGTGGGCCTCATTCTAGACGCCTTCGAGGCGGAGCTTCGTTACCCTCTTCCCACCTTCATTTCTTTTCTGCTCAGACACTACCGGGTTGCCCCCAGTCAACTAGTTCCTAATTGTTGGGGATGTATGGGGGCCTTTGTGATCAGATGCTTTTGGCTGGGGAGGCACCCCTCCCCTGCCCTGTTCATTAGGTGTTTCACCTTGAGCCAAAATAGCGGCCATCCGAGGTGGTATTACCTTCGCCAACGCGATGTTCCCATTGTGAGTCCTCTCCCGTCAGCCATTCACGGTTGGAAGCAGAGGTATTTTTGGGTTGCCTGTGAAGGGCCTTGGTGTCCCACTGTGTGGGGTTACCCTGATACCACTACTCAAAACAAAATCCCTCCTCTTGACCCTGAAGATCAATCCACTTTGGAGAAGATGATGGCTGACAGGAGGTGTGTTAAAGTGGATGCCATTGACGCCCTGGATATAAACGAAGTGGAGAGGGGTGAGCATCTCGGGGATTCATCTTTTCTCGCCTCCCTGTAACTCTTCAAATGACGCTAACTCTTTTCACCTTTTCATTGTGGTTACAGTGGAGTTTCCTCTAGAGTCCCTGACTGCGTTCATGGAGAGCGAGAATCTTCAGGTGGCTGGGGATAATGTCCTTCCCCTTGCCGAGAAGAGTAAGAAAAGAAAATCGGCCCCCAGCAAGCACGACAAGGAGGCCCCCAAGAGGATATCTGCCAAAACTCCTTCCCTGCCTTCTCGGAATGTAAAAATTGTAGAGCATTCCTCAGAGAAGGGGAAGGGGAGTTCATTGTCTGGTTCACGTGCCGAGGAGGAGGGACCCCTCGTGGTCCTCAACGATCCTTTGCCCTCAGACATGACCAAAAGGAGTAAGGCGAAAGAGAAAGTCAGTTTCAACCTGTTCGTCCCTAAGTAGTTGATGAGCACATTTATGTGTGAAATCTTAGGGCCATAGAACATGCATTTTTATACTTGGAACGGAGCTACTCGAGGTTTTTGTTTGTGTTTTCAGGTTTTATGTGAATTATTATGAAAATGGAACAAATGATGCTAAGGAAACATTTTTAAGCTGTTTAGTGGTGTTTGGCAGTAGTTGGAAGCGCCCAGGAGTCGAGAAAATAAAGTTTGGATTGAGCACTGAAAGAATCACGCCAATTAGTCAAATTTGAATGTGATTACAGTGGGCCCCTTTGCATAATTTTGTGGTGTTAATGTTATGGATACGTAGCCCTTCGAGTCAGCTTCGCAACGGTTCAAATGGCACTTGATTCCGAGTTGAAACGAAGAAGTTACGGCCGTTTTCGTAACGACGCTTGAAAATGGTCTATAGGAGTTTGTTTGTAATTATCGAAAATTGGCCGGAGACAAAGTAAAACGGAAGCTCGGATTCGAGGGGCTTTAGCACAATTATCAGAAGTTATCTTTCCTGTTAGCCAAAAGATTCCATTTGAAAGGCTCTGGAGCAGTTCAACTTTAACTTGAGATATCTTGGGCTCCCAAACTCCAAATTGGACGACATTTGGGTCTATTTTGGGTGATTTTTCGCAAGGAATACAATAATGAGGCCTATATAAGCACCCCATGCTCCACGTTATTTGAAGGATAGAATGGGTATTTTATTTGTTGAGTGGAAGCCTAGTCATCACTTTCTCTCTCCTCTAACTTTCCAATGGCACTTTTGGAATTTTACTATGGATAGATTTATTTTAAAAAATATTCTCTCATCCATGGAAGGTTGAAAAGTCAAAGATACCTTGATCTCATTGCTTGGAGAAGACACCTACAAAGAAAAGGAAGCACAAGTTAGAATTAGAAAGTTAATTTTTGTTAAATAGAAGGTTTATGTAGCTAGGATTTTTATCTCTCTTAGTTTCTATTTTTCTCTTTTTTCTTGGGATTCAAGTAATGTCAAGAAGGAAGATATTCTCTTCTCTTAGGGAATATTTCTCCTACCTCTTCTCTCTTCCCTCTTCTCCTCTTCCCCCTATAAATACCCCTTGCCCTTTGGGTTGTAATAAGTTAATTTTTAGTTAGTTCTAGTTCAATTTTTAAGTTAGTTTTAGTTTAGTTTTAATTCAGTTTTTAGTTCAATTAATTAGTGAAATTTCTTCTTCTCTTCTTCTAGTTTTTGGCTTTCTAAGTTCTAGTTTGATTTCATGCTTTCAATTTCATGGTTGTAATGCTTTTAATTCATGCTTTAATTTTATGCCTTCAATATGGTTGTAATAATTCTAGTTTAATTTCAAGCTTTCTAGTCTAAGTTCCTAAGTTGATGACAAGACTTGGAGATTTAGAAGGGGAAGCCATGCAAGGTTTGTTCAAGTATTCAATCTCTTCAACTACATTCATGCAAGCAATTTCAGTCCGTGTCAAGCACATCCATGTTTTTACTCTCTAAACTCTTAATCTCATTCTCCCTCTCTTCTATCTCATTCTCCTCCTTCTTCTTTTGTTTTTTTTTATGTGGTTGTGGTGTGTGGCTGCAATTTATTCCTTCCAATCCGCGTTAATTTGGTAGGTTAGATGGATATGTGTTAAGACGCCAATTTAATTCATGCCAATTTAATTCGTTAAATCCTTGTGAGTTAGGATGCGTTAATTTTTGTTAGTTTAATTTAACACTTTAATTTGGTTCACTTTGCATGACTTTAAAGTGAGTAAAATAGGGTGGCGTATATCTCCTTGAGTTCGACCTGTAGCTACGATTGATCCATACGTTTGCGGCTATTATTATGTGCAAACAAGTTTTTGGCGTCGTTGCCGGGGAGATTATTGTCCACTTTATTTTTCTGATTTTTAAGTAATTCGGAGTGCATAGTTTCTTGTCTTTTTCCCTTTTCTTTTAAAAAAAAAAAACAGTTTTTAAAAACCTCATCTTGTTTCTCTTCTGTTTTAAAGACTGTGCGCCTTATCTAAAGTCCTTCATATTCCCAAACCCAGCCTCTTTTGGTGTCCCTCATAGGATTTGGTTGCCTATGACGCTGCATCTTGACTTGGTTGGGTGGATTGGCATGTGACTTATCTTTGGAGGTGACCAACTTTGATAACAGGAAAACAACATAGTGAGTGCCTTGGAAACAAAAACGTATAGTAGTCCTCCACTCTACATCAGAATCCACTTGGAGTCAAACGTAGGTGGCTCTTGAAGACTATACGGGTTCCCTTGCTGTCAACCTATATGGCAACCTTACAGCTTTGGAACCATTGTTTCGATTCTTGAGGGACAGATGCACCATCTACCTCGGACTCCCTCTTGTTTTTTGTGATTTCTTTTTCTGGTCTCTTATTTTTTTTTAAACTTTTCTAAAGGAGACCTCAATTTGGGATAGGTGGCTAGTTTATGCATGTCTGGAATAATGGGAAGTGCACCTCCACCTGTGACTTTGGGGGAAAGGTGGAAACAGGCTAGGGCGGCCAAAAGTAGTGAGTTAGAGAACCACTTTGCACCACCCCAGTACAATTTCGTTCCCCAACCCAACTATGGGCTTTCATAAAATTTTGATTCGTCTCATCCCCAGGCTATCCATGTTATGGATGGATGCCCTAATCTTTTTGGGGGGAGCTATGGTGATGAGCATGTGAGTCCTCTATTTTAGTACAATTCTTTTGGCACTTACAATCAGGGGTGGAGTGATCATCCCAATTTCTCGTGGGATCAATGGAATAACCAAGCTGGACCACCCAATTTCCAATACCATGGTCAATTTGGTCCTCCACTCCCAATCCTCCACTGAATCTCCATGAGCCACCTCTCCTTACACCGTATCAACAACCCCCTAAGTTTCAAAACATGGGTGAGGAGGCCAGAATGAGTGAGCTTGACAGGAACGTTGCCCTTTTCGTAGAAAGTAGTAATAGAATGGAGAAGCAACTCTCTCAACTGAACACCATGTTACAGGAAGAGGAAATGGGTACATTACGTAGTCAGCCTGAACCTAATCCATGTTACCAGATTCCAATTCAGAATGAACCGCCCCATCCCCAGTTTAATGATGTTGAAATTCCACCACACCAGTTAGAAGTTAATGAGAGTCAACCCCAACAAGATGATTTTCAAGGTGATTTATTTGTTGAGACTGAGTTTCTTGAAGATGTTAGTGAAGCAAAGTTTGAGGAGCCACCTGGGGAAGTACAACTTTTGCCTGAAATTTCTGATCTTAGTGCACCTAGTGTTTCTATTAATTTAGAATCAGATTTTCATGATAGCATAGAAACCCAAGAAATTCGATGTCCCCCTCTCTCTTTGGAACACCCAAATGATTGTCATACTGAGGATTCGATTGTCCCGTATGTTGATTTGTCCAAACCTCCTAGGTTTGTTGATTTTATTGAGGAGGGCAATGTTAGTCATGATGCTCTTCAGGCATATTATCATAATCCTTATTTGGAAAACCAAGTTATGCAAAAGGCATATAGTTTTACTGCTAGGATTGATTTGAGTAAACCCCCCATTTTTTATGATTATCTTGATGAGGTTACTGATATTCATGATCCTTTTGATGCTTACTGCGATCCATTCCTAGTTGGTTTTTACGATAATGACATGCATTCTGCATTGACCATGGGAGGGAATGGAAGGATTTATGGCCTGCCTTTTAATGCCTTCATTTTTCACTGTCCCATGAGGATAGATTTTCCTGTTGAGCATTTCTCATTTGTGCTTAACTTCCATGTTATTTCTTGCTTTACTAAAATTCATGGTCGAGTATTTTCTGGTTCTGAAGCTCTTTCTACATTTATCGCCCATGGATTGAGATTTCTGTTGCTGCCGCTAGCACTTTTTGTAGAGCTCATTACTCTTCATGATCCTCTTTGTGGATTATATCTGGTAAGCCCCCTCATCTCCTCCCTTGTCCTTAATCTTTCTTTTCTGCATGCATTGAGGACATTACATGAATTAAGTGTGGGGGGGGGTGTTGGACTTAATTGGTGAATTTTGATTGTGGTGGTAGTTTGGTTTGGTGCATACGTTTATTTGATTGTGAAGAGAGAGAGAGAGAAGGAATTAGGTGCCCTAGCATGCGAAATAATAAAGAAATCCCTTTTCAAGAATGGTAGTTGGTTTGTATCTGTTGAGAGAGACTGAATTGGAAAATATGAGCATTATTTCATTTGATGGCTAGATTCCTCTATGTGTCTTATGTACCCCTTGATCTTTTGGCTAGTAGTTGAGACCAATTTGTTTGTGGCAAGGCAAGGCATGAAAGTGAAAAAAAAAAGAAAAAAAGAAACAAGAAAGGAAAGTAGAATTCCTTGGGACTAGACAGGGAACTGTTGCCTCAGGAAGCAGGGTGACTTGTTCGAAATTCCTTGGAAGAAAACTTCAAAAAAAACTCTTGCATCAATGTCTCAAAGTCTTTAGAGATATATGCAAAAAGCGAAGCTACCAAGTATTTGGGTGTCTGGTGTATGCTCCACCATGTCATTCAGAGAACAGTAGTGGAGTAGAAATAGAGTTTGCGGTTGAGAAAGGAAAAAAAAAAGAGCTTCTGCCTTAATGCCTGAAAAGAAAGTATGGTCAAAAAAATACTCAATGCCTAAGTCTTTGGTTCCATCGATGTTGTGAGTGGTTTACCTGAAGGTGAGTAGTATTCAGAAAATATGAGGAGATCCCTTAATCTTGATGCATGCTTGTTACTTTAATTGATGTGGGGTGATAAAATTCAAGTGTGGGGGAACCTTTGGCTCCTTGATCTTTAGTTGAGCACTTTTAGAGCTTGTGTGCATTATCTTACTTATGCCATGATTAAAATTTGTAGCATCATCTTTTTACTTATTGAATATTGGGTGTACATTCACTGCAAACACCCACGAGACACAACTCGTCCACTAGGAGTAACCTAGGGGTTTAAAGGCTTGTTGCACATGCTAAGTGCAACCGTGATTCCTGCGAAATGAGTTAGGATTTTTGCATTCTATATTAGTTTTTTGTTTTTGTTTACTTGAGGACAAGTAACGTTCAAGTGTGGGGGAATCTGATGAGTACATTTATGTGTGAAATCTTTGGGCCATAGAACATGCATTTTTATACTTGGAACGGAGCTACTCAAGGTTTTTGTTTGTGTTTTCAGGTTTTAGGTGAATTATTGTGAAAATAGAGCAAATGATGCTAAGGAAACGTTTTTAAGCTGTTTAGTGGTGTTTGGCAGTAGCCAAAATCGCCCAGGAGTCGAGAAAATCAAGTTTGGATTGAGCACTGAAAGAATCACGCCAATTAGTCAAATTTGAATGTGATTATAGTGGGTCCCTTAGCATAATTTTGAGGTGTTATTAGTATGGATGCGTAGCACATCGAGTCAGCTACACAACGGTTCAAACGGTACTTGATTCCGAGTTGAAACGAAGAAGTTACGGTCGTTTCCGTAACGACGCTCGAAAATGGTCTATAGGGGTTTGTTTGTAATTATCGAAAATTGGCCGGAGACAAAGTAAAACGGAAGCTCGGATTCGAGGGGCTTTAGCACAATTATCAGAAGTTATCTTTCCTATTAGCCAAAAGATTCAATTTGAAAGGCTCTGGAGCAGTTCAACTTCAACTTGAGATATCTTGGGCTCCCGAACTTCAAATTGGACGAAATTTGGGTCTATTTTGGGTGATTTTTTGCAAGGAATATAATAGTGAGGCTTATATAAGCACCCATGCTCCATGTTTTTTGAAAGACAGAATGGGCATTCTATTTGTTGAGTGGAAGCCTAGTCATTACTTTCTCTCTCCTCCAATTTTCCAAGGGCACTTTTGGAATTTTACCATGGATAGATTTCTTTTGAAAAATATTCTCTCATCCATGGAAGGTTGAAAAGTCAAAGATGCATTGATCTCATTGCCTGGAGAAGACACCTACAAAAAAAAGAAATCACAAGTTAGAATTAGAAAGTTAGTTTTTGATAAATAGAAGGTTTATGTAGCTAGGATTTTTATCTCTCTTAGTTTTTATTTTTCTCTTTTTTCTTGGGATTCAAGTAATGTAAAGAAGGAAGGAGAAGAGATCTCTTAGGGAATATTTCTCCTACCTCTTCTCCTCTTCTCCTCTTCCCCCTATAAATACCCCTTGCCCTTTGGGTTGCAATAAGTTAATTTTTAGTTAGTTCTAGTTCATTTTTTAAGTTAGTTTTAGTTTAGTTTTAATTCAGTTTTTAGTTCAATTAATTAGTGAAATTTCTTCTTCTCTTCTTCTAGTTTTTGGCTTTCTAAGTTCTAGTTTGATTTCATGTTTTCAATTTCATGGTTGTAATGCTTTTGATTCATGCTTTAATTTTATACCTTCAATATGGTTGTAATAATTCTAGTTTAGTTTCAAGCTTTCTAGTCTAAGTTCATAAGTCGATGACAAGACTTGGAGATTTAGAAGAGGAAGCCATGCAAGGTTTGTTCAAGTATTCAAGCTCTTCAACTACATTCATGCAAGTAATTTTAGTCCGTGTCAAGCACATCCAGGTTTTTACTCTCTAAACTCTTAATCTCATTCTCCCTCTCTTCTATCTCATTCTCCTTCTTCTTCTTTTATTTTTTTTTATGTGGTTGTGGTGTGTGGCTGCAATTTATCCCTTCCAATCCGCATTAATTTGATAGGTTAGATGGATATGTGTTAGGGCGCCAATTTAATTCATGCAAATTTAATTCGTTAGATGCTTGTGAGTTAGGATGCGTTAATTTTTTTAGTTTAATTAGTTTAATTTAACACTTTAATTTGGTTCACTTTGCATTACTTTAAAGTGAGTAAAATAGGGTGGCATATATGTCATTGAGTTTGACCCGTAGCTACGATTGATCCGTACGCTTGCGGTTATTTTTTTTGCAAACAGTGGTCAATCAGTACCGACCAGAGGCTGATTGGCAATGTTACTACTGCTGAGAATCTGGCCCTGAACTGCGTTCCTCCAGTCGACCAGGATTGGCTCTCCGAAATGGATGACGATACATTGGAGAGGTCTAGCCTTGCTCGGGTTTATAAGGTGACCTTTCCTCCTTCCGTGCTATTTATCCGCCAATTCGCAGTTGCTAATCCTTTCCTTGTTCCAGGCTCTGGCCTTTGTCTCCGGGCTAGTGGAGCGCAAGAGGAGGATCGCGTCTGTGTATACGGGCTCGGAGAAGGAGATTCAGGAGTTGAGGAAGGCCTACCGTGACAGCGAGGATCAAATCCCTATCTAGAATATCGAGGTGAAATATTTACAGGTGGTGAAGAAGGCTGTGGAAGAGGCCGCATTGAGGCGGAGGCGAAGTTGGCAACAGCAGAGAAGCAGGCTAAATCCGTTTCCAACTCCTACGATAAGATCAAGGGGAAGTTGGCCAGGAAAAAAAAACTGGTTGATGATCAAAAGAGTGAGATCGCCGCCCTGAAGTCCCAACTTGAAGACTCGCGTGCCTAGGCCGTGGAGGAGTATGTTAAGTCAGAGGCCAATACTAGAGGGCATATAAAAACGGCCCTGAAGGCATATCTGAAGACGGCGTATTCCATTTGGTGTCGGCTATAGGAGAGGCAACCAGACTTTGACTTCAGGGGCATACCCGAGGTAGAGTCCATGCTTGCCCAGCTGAAGTCTGGTGCTTACGTCCCCTCGTCCTCGGTGGGTCAACTGGACATCCCCTTACCACATCCCGATTTCGTGATTCCTTTCCATAGCTAGTACTAAGGTTGGTGGGTCTACTTCATTGGCAGGCG
Source organism: Telopea speciosissima (assembly GCF_018873765.1). NCBI lineage: Eukaryota > Viridiplantae > Streptophyta > Magnoliopsida > Proteales > Proteaceae > Telopea > Telopea speciosissima. Next base: position 67,410,075 of record NC_057922.1, on the reverse strand, counting down.
CATCGGAGACGGATGCTTTGGTTTTTGAGTAGGTCGAAGGGGATAATCCAGTTACTAAGCAGGTCGTGGTGCCAGGAGGTGTTGAGTCAGGAGGGGAGAATCCTCTAGTGTTGTCTACCGAGGGCGACGTCGCACCTGATGCCCAGGATAATCAAGAGGCTCCCGTAGTTTAGCTTCTCCCCTTGTTGTCTTTTTTTTTTTTTTTTTTTTTAGAAGATGTATTCCTGCCTCTTGGGGCTCTCAATGAAGAATGATCATGCTTTCGTTATTTTTTGCGTTGTCCCATTGATTCCTTTGTCTTTACTCCTGTCTGAGCATAGGCTTTTTCTTTTCGTTAGGGTAACCTTATCCTGCACAGTAATATGCATATTGGCATTGAGAAGCAAGAGAAGGATTTGCAAGCTCGGATAGAAGTGTACACCAACGCTAATGTCGTGCTAAGGAAGCGTTATGCTCGTCTGGAGAGTGAGTGAGATTACTATAAGTCTTTGGAGCATTGGGAAGAGGATCTGTTGGCCAGACTGGACTTTGCTCGGGATATAGTCGACAATGTGGCTGAGTATCATTGGGCTGAAAAGTATGCTGCTGCCAACCTTACCATAGAACATGTTGTGCAATCAGCGGCCTTCAAACGCTTCAGTGAAGATAAAGCCCTGGAGGGGGCTCAACGTTTATATGACAAAATAAGGGAGGTTGCCCCCCATTTTAAGTGGGGGAAGATTAAGTTGGGTTTTAACCCCAGAATTCCTGCACAGGAGGTGGTACTAGACCCTTCCTCTCTTTCAATACCCTTTTTCCCCCCTCCTCGGAATGTTCTAGCACCTTTGCCCCCTATCCCCGGGCGTCCCGAGCTTAAATACTTGTAATCATTTGTATTATATCTCGGGTGGCAGTAACTGCCCTTATATATAAAATCACATTCTTATTTTGTGTTTCACTGGCATTCCGAGCTCTTTGGCTCTTATGTTCTTGCCAAATATCTTCCTCACCGGTGTGTTTGCTTGATCTTCCCCGTTGACATCACGATTTTTATGGAAAAGATCTTTTTCAGAAGATTTCTTGTGAGTTCCCACAAAAAACATTTATTACCCGTGCTTTGATTGGCGCCTCGTTTATCATGCCTTTAATGGAACTTAAGTTGAAGCCGAATCGCTGCCTCTGCAATTGTACCCTTTCCTTTTTTTCCAGAAGGTACGGGCCCAATAAGGCTCGGCCACGTGGCCCTGAAAGTTACTTCTCTTTAATTTGAGTGGTTGTCTTTTAATATTCTTCTTCCTGGTGGAACCGTCGCCTAGTTCTTTAAATATCGCCTCTTCTTCTTGTTCCTTTTATATCCTGTGTAACCATGAACGTTCCGCGTTTGACATCCTCCTGCGGTTAGGTTGAAGCTCTCAATCTTTTCTGGCCTTTTTGATATCGCTGTCTTTGTAGATATAAAGGCTGTATGTTTTTGGAGATTTATCTTTTTAGAGACGTTTCCTTTTTCGGCTTCAATCTTCAATCGACATTGGCCCTTACAGCTTCGATCCTCAATCGACACGTAGTGTCTTTTGGGTTTTCTGGCTTCGGGGTCGTTTCTCTACGTAGTGTGCCCTCGCCAGTACCTGGAGTGGAAATGTTACAACAAAGAATTTAAGAGTTTTGAGGGGGTTGTTCCCTGCCACTCTAACCTCTTCAGGATTCGAGGCGTGGAGATTTTGCACAAGCAGCGTACGGGAGGGTTGTGACCCGGGACATGCTTGTGCTCTTCAGGCTCTTCGCTTCTTGCAGATGTGGGGGACTGATAATGGGGGCTGTTTTGGGCTTTGGAGGAGCTTCTAAACCCTCTGATGGCGAATCCCATTTGGCAAAATAGCCCACTCCTGACTTCTCAGGGTCGCTTTGAGACCGGTCATATTGCACCGAGGATGTCGGAGTTGATTTTCAACTATCCGATGTTGTTTTTAATGCTACCCCTGTCTCACACTTCACGTCCCCTGGTTCCTGCGTTTTTCAATTCGCTGCTCAGGAGGATCAAGACAAGGCACATTGGGCTTGTGGTTTAGGCGCACTACTAGCTTGCCTCGTTTTCTCCTTTTGGCATGGAGAATCCATCTCGAACCGAGCTCGACTTGACCCTTAGGTTTGTAATACCCTTGTATGTGTGTCTGTAGCAATCTCACATACTTGCACTAACATTTTGAAATGTCAATAAAGAATAAAGATCTTTATTGTTTACACATGGCCTCTTTCTAAATTCTTTCTGCTACGCTTTATACTCTGTGTTTGGATTCTTTTGGTATCTAGGAGAATACACTCCTATAGTGGCAGGTTCCATGACCCCTATTCATGCACGGATTATTGCTCTTCGTGCGGGATCATGGTCGGGTGACCCTAATTCTCATTGGAGAGGCACTCTTACGGTGCGACTCACCATTATGGCCAGGTGACCATGAATTTTATTGGAGAAACGCCCCTATAGTGCAACTCACCATTATGGTCGGGTGACCATGAATTTTATTGGGGAAGAGCCCTTATGGTGCAACTCACCATTATGGTTGGGTGACCATGAATTTTATTGGGGAAGCTCCCCTATGGTGTAACTCACCATTATGGTCGGGTGACCATTAATTTTATTGGGGAAGCACCCCTATGGTGCAACTCACTATTATGGTCGGGTGACCATGAATTTTATTGGGGAAGCACCCCTATGGTGCAACTCACCATTATGGTCGGGTGACCATGAATTTTATTGGGGAAGCGCCCCTATGGTGTAACTCACCATTATGGTCGGGTGACCAAGAATTTTATTCGGGAAGTGCCCCTATGGTGCAACTCACCATTATGGTCGGGTGACCATGAATTTTATTGGCACATAATTAGAAGCAATATATAAGTAACACATAAATTTATTTGAATGACTCAACAAAATTTTATTGCAAGAATAAACCTCTGCCATGAATTATTGGATAAGCACTAACATTCTTATTTGTGTTTGCCTCTTGAGTATTGAAAAGAATACTCATTTTTTATTTCAAACAAAATGGAAACTAACCAAATGGAAACTAACCTTACTGATAAAATTTCTGTAAATTCTCTGCATTCCAAGATCGTGGTATGGGTGTCCCCTCCAAAGTCTCCAAATGGTAAGCTCCCGGTGCCACCTGTTTGGAGATTCTGTATGGTCCTTCCCAGTTTGGCGATAGCTTACCCGTTGATCTTGGGTCAGAGGCTTCTACCTTGCGTAGGACCAAATCCCCTTGGAGAAACTTTCTGAGTTTGATCTCTGAATTGTAATGGCACGTCGCTCGTTGCTGGTGAGCCACATTTTTGACCTGGGCTGTCTCTCGAACTTCCTCCAGTAAATCCAAGTTTGCTCGTAGCTCTTCATCATTTAGCCCAGGATTGTAGAACTGTACCCTTGTTGATGTCTCCCCTATTTCCACGGGGATTACTGCTTCCGTTCCATATGCCAACATGAACGGTGTTTCCCCAGTTGCCAGCCTCGGGGTTGTTCGGTATGCCCATAGAATACTGGGCTGCTCCTCCACCCATAATCCCCTAGCCACCTCTAACTTTTTTTTTATTCCATCTAACAGGATCTTGTTCATGGCTTCTGCTAGGCCGTTCGATTGTGGGTGAGCCACCGAGGTCTTCCTCAATTAGATCTCATACTTGTCGCTGAACTCCTTGAACTTTTTCTCAAATTGCTTCCCATTGTCGGTGATAAGAATTCTTGGAATTCTATATCGATAGATGACCGAGTGGAGAAAGAACTTCCACACTTTGGTTGCTGAGATCACTGCCAAGGCTTCTGCTTCCACCCACTTGGTGAAGTAATCCACGGCCACCACTATGAACTGCCTTCCTCCTGAATCTTTGGGGAAGGGTCCTAAGATGTCCATGCCCCATTGTACGAAAGGTAATGGGCTAGAGATTGATGTGAGCTTCGTGGCTGGTTGTCGCGGGACTGGCATAAACATCTGGTATTTATGGCATTTGCGGACGAAACTCATTGCTTCTTTACGCAGGTACGACCAAAAGTATCCTTGTCTGATGACCTTATGGGCGAGAGCCATGCCCCCCAAGTGTTGTCCGCAACTACCCATATGTATCTCCCGAAGGACATAATCTGCTTCAGATTGCCGGAGGCACTTCAGGTATAGCATGGCATAGGCCTTCTTATAGAGTATTCCTTCTATCACTGTATACCGCGCGGCTCTCATTCTTATTTTCCATGCTTCTTCCTTGTCTGCGGGCAATGACCCTCTTTGGAGGTATGCTATTAAAGGATCCATCCAGTAAGGCTCCAAGTCAATAGGTAATATCTCCTCGGCTTCTTCTATACTTGGTCTGCCGACCACATCCATATATACTGTCCTTTTGAGGTCTTTGAAATCTGAGGTGGCCAGCTTAGAAAGGGCATCTGCTGAGGCATTTTGCTTTCGAGGCACCTGCAATTTTTGGAAGTGGGTGAATTTAGCCATCAAAGCACGCACTTTGCTGAGGTACTGTGTCATGCGCGGTTCCTTTGCCTCATAGTCCCTGTTGACTTGATTGACCACTAACTGGGAGTCACTGTGAACAACAATGCTTTTCACTACCAAACTTTTGGCTAAATTCAGACCTGTGATTAATGCTTCATACTCTGCCCCGTTGTTTGTAGTCTGAAATTCAACCTTAGGGCATACTGTATTGAGAATCCTTCTGGAGTTGTCAGTATGAGGCCAGCGCCACATCCGTTTACACTAGATGAACCGTCCATGAACAGGGTCCAGGTCTCCGCCGGCTCTCCGGTTTCAGCATCTGGGTACACTCCCTCCTTGGGCAGGGTACACTCAACAACAAAATCTACTAAGACTTGGGCCTTGATGGTCGTGCGGGGCTTATACTGGACGTCGAATTCTCCCAGCTCCATTGACCATGCTACTAGCCTACCCGAATGGTCAGGTTTGGCCAGTATTTTCTTCAGAGGTTGATTTATGATCACCTCTATAGTGTAGGCTTAAAAGTTAGACCTTAGCTTTCGAGCTGTCGTGATCAACGCGTATGCATACTTCTCTGCATTGCTATACCTGGTTTCTGCATCCAGGAGCACCTTGCTGACGTAGTAAATGGGTTTATGTGCATGTCCCTCTCCCCAAACCAAAACCGCGCTTACCGCTACTGTCGTGATGGCCAAATAAAGCTGCAGGGTGTCTCCTAATTCTTGTTTGTGTGAATTCACTTAGAGGGGGGGTGAATAGGTGAAGGTTGTAAAATTAAAAACTTATGCCTAAATAACCAAGTTACCAATGTAAAGAGAAGCAATGAATAAATAAATCAAAGAGTGACACAAGAGATTTATAGTGGTTCGGCCAATACTTGTCTACATCCACTCCTCTCACCTTAGAGAGAACTCGTACAAATCTTGATTAAGAGCAAGAGAACTCAACTACTCTTGATTCCGAGCAAGAGGACTCAGCCAATCTTGATTCCGAGCAAGAGGACTCAATTAAAACATAAAGTAAAAACTACTAGGAAAAGGGTTACTTCAACCTTAGTAGGAGTGTATGCTACCTTCCACCCTTGGAGCTTGAAGCTAGATGAGGTTGTGGAGCTTGAGTGTGTGAGCTTGTGATGACTGGATGCTTGAATGCTCACTTAGGCTATTGTAATTAGAGCTTGTGATGACGTCTCTTAATGATGATTATTAGTAGTCATTAAAGCCATAAACAAGTGGGTATTTATAGGCTAGATAGCTCTAATTAATTAGGAATCTATTTTATGATCGAATTCCAAAAGCCATAAATAATCCGGTATGCTGGATTCCAATCCGGTATGCCGGATCACCTAATTTCCTTATTGAACAAAGCAATAACGGTCAAAAGATAATAGTATTATATTGATCTGGTATGCTGGATTATGATCCGGTATGCTAGATTACAATCCGGCATGGGCTGGAAGGCTACTGTGAGCAATTTTCTGAGATTGCAACACTGATCCGGTATGCTGGATTTTTAAATTTCTGCTGAAATTTGTTAAGTCCTTTATTGGACTTACATGGATGAATCCAATTTGGTTTGGTCACATGGATTGGGTTTAATTTAAACCTCCTAAAGTCCATCTAAATGAATGTATGCAAGTGTGTGCAATACATTAATTGTGACTATAAACATGATACAACATGATACAAGATTAAACAACTTCTATGAGGTCTTGTATCCCATTGAGTTGCTTGAATAGAAGTCTTGAACGCAGTCCTTCACTTCACAACATTCTTTTGAAATCTTTGTCTTAGTGCATCAAACTTTTACATGCTCCCCCTTACTTGATGCTCATCTTTTATGAAGTCTCTCTATACAATATCACAGGTTAGTACAACTAACTTATTTGTTATCATCAAAACCATAATGGGTGATGTGTGGAATTTACCCCAACAGTTTGGTTTGGAGGGGTGGACGGGCTAAATACCTCTTTAACTCTGTGAACGCTATCTGACACTCTTCTATCCACTCAAAGGTGAGCTTGGTCCCCTTTGTTTCTCTTTCTCGTGCTCGGTTTTTTAAAGCCTTGAAGAAGGGTAGGCAGTGGTCCCCCAAGGTTGAAATGAATCTTCCTAGCGCTGCTACTCTTCCTGTCAGTTCTTGTAACTCCTTAACCCTGCTAGGCGGGTGCATCTCTACTATGGCCTTAATCTTCGTGGGGTTAGCTTCTACTCCTCTTTTGGACACCATGAAGCCGAGGAACTTACCCGAGGTAATACTGAAAGCGCACTTGGCCGAATTTAATTTCATCTTGCTCTTTCATAGGACTTGGAATGTTTTATCAAGGTCAACAACGTGGTGTTCTGCCTTTAAGCTTTTCACTAGCATGTCATCTACATACACCTCCATATTGCGCCCTATTTGATTTTTGAAGATATGGTTCACCAACCGTTTGTAAATTCACCTAGAGGGGGGTGAATAGGTGTAGGTTCAAAAATTAAAAACTATGCGGAAATATAACTCAAATAAAAAATTATAAATAGAGAAGAGTAAAGACAAGCAATAAACAATAAGAAGAGAGACACAAGGATTTAATAGTGGTTTGGCCAATATGTGCCTACGTCCACTCCTCTCACCTTAGAGAGAATTTCACTATTTAGAATCTTGAGTGAGCAAGAGGACTCGACAACTACTCTTGGGAATTAAGCAAGAGGACTCCTTCTCTTGATTTCGGGCAAGAGGACTCAACCAACTAAAAAATAAAGTTGAAAGTAAACACTAAAGGTTTAGTATTACCTTAGACCTTAGTGCAAAAATGGATGCTACCTTTCAATCAATGCAGCTTGAGTGCTAATGTAAATGAAGGGAGCAAGAGTGAGATTGAACTTCTTTAATCTTGAGTGTATAATCTCACTAGGGAGTAATTGATTCTTGAGAGCTCTTGATTATGAATAATTGTTGTGTTTAGAGCACTAATCAAGAGGGTATTTATAGGCTAGGAGCCTAGAATCAATTAGGAATCCAATTAAGGATCGGATTCCATAGTCTATAAATAATCCGGTATGCCGGATTACCTAACTTCTTTTCAAATAAAGGAATAACGGTCATTTTACAACAGTCAGAAATGATCCGGTATGCTGGATAGGAATCCGGTATGCCAGATCAGGGCACATAGCAGTAATCAGAATCCGGTATGCTGGATCCTCATCCAGCATGCTTAATTGAGCTATTGTTTTCCATTTCCTGAGATTCACCATTGATCCGGTATGCCAGATTGAGAACCGGTATGCCAGATTTGGCAAATACTGTGTAATTTAAGTCCAAATTCCTTAGGGTTTGTTTTGGGAATTTCAAATCCATTTGGTCACATGATTAGGGGGTCAAATAGCCTCCTAAGGTCATTCTAGATGGATGCATGCGTGTGTGTGTGCATTACATCAAATGTGACTCAAAAAGAATAAAAAATTACATATGTGAAGTTTTACAAAGTCTTCAATCTTCAATACTTTAAGCTTCCAAAGTTTTGGCTTTGACTTCTAAGCTTCAATTTTCTTTGAGAATGGTCTTTGTACACTTGTATATGCTCCCCCTCACTTGGTGCTATGATTTGACTCTAAACACACACAAGCATTAGTCCAAGGATGGTCTTTTTTGTTATCATCAAAACATCATCATAGGGATGACTTGGAGGGTATAGGGTCATTTGCACTTTCCCTAACACCGTTGGTACGTTGCCTCGGCATTCTTCAGCCCAAATGGCATGCGCGTATAACAATATGTATCCCTCCCAGCAATGAAAGAAGTTTTCAGGATGTTGGGTTCGTACATTCTGATCTGATTATATCCTGAGTAGGCGTCCATGAAACTCAACATTTCATGTCCTGCAGTTGCATCTATCAATAAATCAATGCGAGGCAAGGGATAATAGTCTTTAGGGCATGCTTTATTCAAATCAGTGAATTCAATACACATACGCCACTTGCCGTCAGGCTTGGGCACCATTACAACATTAGAGAGCCATTATGGATAAACATCTTCCTCTATAAAGCCTGCCTCCAACAACTTAGTTACCTCATCGATCACTTTTTCCTGCCTTTTTGGTGCGAAAGCCCTCTTCTTCTAGAAAACTGGCTTCGCAGTTGGATACACACTGAGCCTATGCTCGGCTAAATCTCGATCCACCCTTGGCATGTCGGTTGCTGACCACGCAAATACGTCAGTACTGGCCCTCAAGAAGTTGACGAGGGCCTAGCTTTGGTTGCCTTTCAAGCCTGCTCCAATCTGTACGGGTCGCTTGGCGTCTCCTTCAATAATCTCCACCGGGACCAAGTCCTCCACGGGATCTATCCATTCTTGCTCAGTGGTATCTCGGTTATCATCCAGGTTGATCATGAGCATCTGTGACCCCTTTCACTTAGCTCTCAAGTACCCCTCATAGCACCTCCGGGCGGTGATCTGGCTTCCTTGGCATTCCCCTATCCCCTGATCAGTTGGAAACTTCATCATCAAGTGTGGGGTGGGAATGATAGTCTGCAGAGCGTTGAGCCCGGGTCGCCCTAGTATTCCATTGTGCATGGAGTTTACCTTTACCACTAGGAAATTCATCTTCACAGTGGCAAGTCTAGGCTTAGTGCCCACAGTCACCAGCAACTCAATCGAGCCTTCCACCTGTACTGGGGCCCCATTGAATCCGTACAGGGGGGACTCAACCCTTTTCAACATCTCGGGCTTTAGGAGCATTTTTTTTTAATGCATCATAATACAGGATGTCCGCCAAGCTCCCGTTGTCCATAAGAATCTTTCCTACTATGCAATTGGCGATAACCATCTTGATGACCAGGGCGTCATCATGGGGAGATTGAATATCTGATAGATCTTCATCTGAGAAAGTGATTTTCTGGTCAATCTTCCTCCTCTTGTCTGGGACCTTAGTTTGGAATACACTCAGAGCATGATGTTTCCAAGAATTGGAGGTTTCTCCCCCTAGGCCTAGACCTCTGTAGATTGTGGCTATATCGTGTAGGGGAGCATTCTTGGCGTGTTGCTTCCCATGCGGGTTGTTTTCCCTCTCCGATCGATCAGGTGATCGGTGTGTCGGCTTAGGTTCCCGAGTTTGATAGTCTTGTCTCCTGTCGCCATCTTCCTTCTTGACAAATCGGCCCAATCGTCCTCTTTGGATGAGTGCTTCAGTCTCATCCTTAAGCTATCGACAGTCCTCAGTGTCATGGCCATGGTTGATGAGCACATTTAAGTGTGAAATCTTAGGGCATAAAGCATACATTTTACCACATTGGACAGAGTTACTCGGTGCTTTTTTGTGTTTTTCAGGGTTTAGGTGAATTATTGTGAAAATGGAGGGGATGATGCTAAGGAGATGTTTTTAAGTTTTTTTTGGTGTTAATAGTATGGATGCATAGCCCATCGAGTCAGCTTCGCAATGGTTCAAACGACACTTGATTCCGAGTTGAAACGAAGAAGTTATGGCCGTTTCCGTAACGATGCGCGAAAATGGTCTGTAGGGGTTTATTTATAATTATTGACAGTCGAACGGGGATAAAGTGAAGCGAAAGTTTGGATTCCAGGGGCCTTAACGCAATTATCAGAAGTTACTTTACTGTACCCGAAAGATTCCATTTGGAAGGCTCTGGACAGTCCAACTTCAACTTGAGATATCTTGGGCTCCCCAACTCCGAATTGGACGAAATTTGGGTGATTTTCGCAAGGAACACAATGGTGAGGCTTATATAAGCACCCCATGCTCCACGTTTTTTGAAGGACAGAATGGATATTTTATTTATTCTTGAAGGAATCCTAGTCATCACCCTTACTCTCTCTCTCCTCCAACTTCTCAAGGGCACTTCTGGAATTCTACTTGGGATAAATTTATATTTTCTCATCTATGGAAGGTTGAAAAATCAAAGATGCTTTGATTTTATTGCTTGGAGAAGATATCTACAAAGAAAAGGAAGCACTTGTTAGAATTGGAAGTTTACTTTTCTAGAAATAGAAGGTCTATGTAAACAATCTTCTCTTCTTCTTCTTTCTATTGTTTTTCTTTTTTCTTAGGATTCAAAGCATTGTAAAAGAGGAAAGAGAAGAGAATATTCTCTTTTCTTAGGGAATATTTCTCCTACACTTCCATCTTCTCTCTTCTCCCCTCTTCCAGCTATAAATACTCCCTACTTCTCTTGTAAAAATTGCTCATTCACTTAGTGAAATTTCTTCTCTTCTTCTCCTTCTAATTTGTGATTTTTGGCTTTTCTACGTTCTAGTTTGCTTTTATGATTTTTAGTTACTGGTTATAATAGGTTTAGTTTATGCTTTAATTTCAATTTAAGTCTTCAATTGGGTTGTAATTTCTTAATTCTAGTTTAGGTTTTAAGCCTTCTAGTCTAAGTTCTTAAGTTGATGATAAGACTTGAAGATTTAGAAGAGGAGGCCATGGTAAGTTTATGCAAGTATTCAAGCTTTTCAATTACATTCATGCAAGCACATCTAGGTTTTACTATCTAAACTCTCAATCTCAATCTCCATCTCCTCTATCTCTCTCTATCTTCTTCTTCTTCCCCCTCTATTTCTTTTATTTTAATTTTATATGGTTGTGGTTTATGGATGCATTTTTATTCCCTTATTTCTTTTTATGTAGTTAGTATGTGTGGCTGCATTTTTATTCCCTTCAATTCGCTTTAGTTTGATAGGTTAGATGCTCATGTGTTAGGACGTCGATTTAATCCCTTAATTTTGTTAGATGTTTATGAGTTAGGATGCATTGATTTTCGTTAGTTTAATTAGTTTAATTTAACACTTTAATTTGATTCACTTTGCATTACTTTTAAGTTAGTTACATAGAGTGGCGTATATCTCCTCGTGTTCGACCCATAGCTACGATTGACCCGTACACTTGCGGTTTTTTTTTAACTCAAACAATGGTCCTGGTGGAAGCGGCAGTACTTGTTCTTGTTGAGCTCGTGCGCGGGTTTTGCCATTTTTGCTGGCCAGCGCAGAGTCACCTGGTCCTTTATTTTGTTTAGGATGTATGCTCGGTTGTGGGTAAAAGTTGTGTAGGCTGGTTCCTCGTTCCTGGGTACCCAGGCCTTCTTATCATCTCTTTTCTTCCTTCCATCTTTCTCATCCCTTACGCGCTTAGCACCGGCTTCCCCGGTCTGTGCATTCTTCTTCTTTGGGACTTTCTTTTCAGATTTCCCTTCCTTTTCATGCTCGACAGCCAAGACTTCAGCCTGGTTAATGTACTTCTCACACCGTGAGAAAAGCTCATACATGTCTTCCGACTCATCCATGATTAAGGATTTCTTCAACTCCACATCCCGAATGCCATTGCGCAATGCCTAAAATTTCACCGTTTGATCCAGGTTCCATACTTCCCAGGCTTCCTTGTTGAATCTGGTGAGTAAACTCAGATGGACTCGTCTGGGCGCTGCTTTATGGCCAAGAGATTCGCCGCAGTTTTCTTATGGACCCTACTACTCACAAAGTGGGCCAGGAAGGCCCACCCCAGAGCCACGAAGCTGGAGAGGGAGGGTGGCGGGAGGCGTGAGAACCATTGTCGGGCCGCCCCTTTCAGAGTGGAGGGGAAGGCCCTGCACATGATGGCGTCCGAGGCGCCCTAAAAGAACATTAGGGATTTGAAGGTCTCCAAGTGGTCCTCAGGATCTGTGGTGCCCGTGCACTGCTCTATGGTAGGCATCTTAAATCCCTTTGGCAGGGGCTCTAGCTGAATTTCATCCGTGAACGTCAAATCAGTGGTGAAGTGGAAATCGAGACTTGGGGCATGATTCTTCCCTCGTATGACCTCCTGGATTTAATCCTGGAGCTCCAGGACTTTATCATTCAGTGCCTACTCAACTTTAGTCATTAGGGAGCCTTGGTTCTTGGCGTTCACTTGAACTTTCTTATCCATTCGCCGGTCATTATTTGCGTTGCTAGGATTCTCGCTATGCTCCTGGGAAGGAGTTCTTTCCCTTTCTCGTAGTGGAGGTGGGGGTGCTTGGATCCCCTGCAAGAGGTTATGCTGCATCTCCATCATCTCTTCCATCTTATCTTGCCAGCGAGTCTGCATCGCATCGAACTGTTCCACCGTCACATAGCGTGGCGGGTCCCTGGGAGACCTCAGATGAGATTCCTCCTGTTATGATTGGTTAGCCTCTCTGATAGGGTAGTCTACCACCTGGCAAGAGCCGTCGGGCTGAACCTGATCTCCTTCTTGACCGATGGCGGGAGGAATGTTAGGAGCGGCGGCAGCCGCGGCTACGGCCGCCGCGGCTCTAGTGGTTCTAGACTGATTTTTGGTGTTGATCATGATGGGGTCTTCGCGGGTCTTGTTTCCTCGCTTCCCACAGACGGCGCCAAAATGTTGCACCAAGAATCTCTTCCCCTGTAGGGAATCCTCTAGTAGCACAACTCACAGGCTAGATTTGGACTAGCAGAATTGGGAAAGCGAAGATGATCCTGCGAAAATAACTCCCTCTTATTTACTTAATTGAGAAATCCCCCCACAGTAGAGCGTAGAGCTCCTATTTATACAAATTTGGGGTTCACCCCTTTCCTTGTTGGTCACGACTCCTTTCTTGCGGGTTTGATTAGGAAACTACCATAGGAGCCCTTTTTTTCTTTCCGCGAATCTTGGGATCTTGTTATTCAAGGTGCCGGAGATAAGGTTGATGGTATATCCACTTAATTGGAAGTTATGTAACCATTGGGGTGGACCCGTCCTAGCTGGCATAACAACCCTTGGCACAGTTCTTTGAGGCCGCGTTTCGGAGTTGGTTCACTTGTGGCCCAGGACAGGCCAGGTGTCCATCGGGGATTGGTAGCACGAAAAGTGGTGTATTAGATCCAAAGAAAAAACCAGTTTACAGTACTTGCAGAAGAATATGAAAAACAACAAAAAACAAACAAATAGAAAAAATTTCCTAACCGTTCACTTGCTTCTGAAGCTCCAATTGGGATCCTTATCTCTGAATCAACAGAATTAATAAAACAAAATCAAGAAACGATTTTTACCAATCCAAACACATCCAGATCAAAGCTTTGACATACTAACCTGCACACAAGCTTGGTGAAAGAAACCTTCGGTTTATAAATCCATCTGAAAAATTAGGGAAAGAAACCTTCGGTTTACAATCCATCTAAAAAATTGGGGAAAGAAACATTCGGTTTACAAATCCATCTCAAAAATTGGGGAAAGAAACCTTCGGTTTACAAATCCATCAACCAATAAAACCCTAAAATCAAAACATGGGTAAAAAAACAAAATCAGTAAGATCTGAATCCAATAATAATGAATTGATAATCTACAGTTTCTAAATCCTGATAAGAAGCATATAAGCCAGGATCTTGGACCACGCGTACCAAATACAGGGACAAAGTCTAACTGTGTAATCTGTGCTCTGTCTTAGAAGAATCTCTATTGTCTCCATGAAGAGATTCAAGCTTCGATGGAAAATAAAGCGTCAAAGGCACCGCCGAGAATGACCTCCGCAGTCACCATTAAGGACCTCTGTCGTGAGCTCCTCTACACGTTCCTCTACCTCCTCACCGTGACCCCTCCATTAATGACCTCCTCCGTGAGCTCCTCTACACGTTCCTCTACCTCCTCACCGTGACCCCTCCATTAATGACCTCCGCCGTGAGCTCCTCTACACGCGAGTTGCAGGTCATGTGAGGAAGATGAATTTTGGGGTTTTTAGATTCAAGGGTAATATAGTAACTTTACACTGGCCAAGGGTAGTTTAGGGATTTAAATTTATTTAACTGGCTGATATCATCACTTAACAGCATAAAACTAATAGTAGGGACTAATTTGTTATATTGGGGTCTAAACCAGGGGGTGATTTGAGTATTTTCAAAAACCAGGGGTGATTTGAGTTTTGTTTGAAAACCAAGGGGTGACATGTAATTTATTATAATTATAAGCATTTAAAGTCAATTGAAAGGTGGTCAAGATGGTTGAAAATAAATAGAGGTTCGATGATAGAAGGGAAATATCCAATATATATGGAGTATATGACCAAATTTAGTTCTGAAATTTGATTAACTAACAAATGAGCATGTGTTCAGCAATTTCATCTAAATGGAATTATTATTATTATTATTTTTTTTTTGTCAGAACACTAAAGCTATAATAGGGAAACCTGTTAGAAGGAAAGTACCCCGATAGAAGGGTTACGAAAAGAAATAAAAGAAGGTGATGAAAGCCACCAAAACCGAGAGTCACCCATTGCTAACATATGGGCCTCAGAAACTAAAGCATGAGAGACATCAAGAAAACAAACAAATGCAAGCAAACTAAGGCTAAAACATCCTCTATGACTACCATGGCAGCCCAATCCAACGAAGAAGGGCAACACCTAAGAGCCAGGGTCGCAGGTCAGTAGTCTGAACACACCATCAAGTGAGTGATATGAAGGTTGTGACTGTTAGAACAACCTTAGGTTTTGTCAAACCCGAATCCAGCTCCATACAGAGTTTTAGAACATGATTGAATAAAATAACAAGGGAAAATAAATTGTACCTATCACCCACGTATGTTGGCGAAGAACAATAACAAGGAAAAGCTCCAAAGCTTGATTCGTCCTCGAACAATAATTAATGTCCCTCGGTCTGGATCTTCCACAGCCTTCTCCTCCCACTTTGGTTCCCTTTCTTGTGAGAATAATAGAGACTGAGACTAAGAGGTTGCAGGGACCCTAACCATATATTTATAATAAATACAAACCCTAATCCAATCCACCCACACAATGGAAAAGACTAGTATACCCCAATATCCTTAAAACTATTCCCAAATAGGGTTTATGCCTGTGGACCCACACCAATAGGTATGGCATAATTAATTAAGCCCATAAAATCCTAACAATCTCCCACTTGGGCTACATTAATTATACTCAATTCCCTACTGGCTTGGCCAGTGAGTCACACCATAAATAATAGTTTTGAATCTTTGATTCAATCAACAAATCGACTCATATCGGACAACAACAAAAGATACACCTCAATATACTTGCATAACTTTCTGTCAATCACAAATGCAAGTCCATCTGTTAATTAGAATCGCATTGGGAAATAAAACCATGACAACCACCATATGATCATAACCTTGTTGTTATGCCCTTAACAGGTCTTTTCTTTGATGTTAACCGACATTGGGCAAACCACCACAACCTTGTTAACATCTAACTTTGGCAATAACAAAAGATACACCTCAATATACGTGCACAACTTTCTGTCAATCACAAACGCAAGTCCATCTGTTAATCAGAATCGCATTGGAAAATAAAACCATAACAACCACCATGTGATCATAACCTTGTTGTTACTCCCTTAACAGGTCTTTTCTTTGATGTTAACCGACATTGGGCAAACCACCACAACCTTGTTAACATCTAACTTTGGCAATTACCGCCTAACTTTGACATGTCTAACAATCACACACACAACAATGTGAAAACAAAACACATTCCAATAAATATCCATGCTTAACAAAATAAGTTTTAACATACTAGTTACGCAAATAAAACATGCTCCCACTGAGCTCCCACTGATTAACCAAAACAAGCAATGTATCATCTAAAGGAAGTAAATAGTCCAAACTATAGGAAATAGTTCAAAATAAATGTCTAAAACTCTGAATTCACATTCAATCTTGTTTAAGATTTTCCTGACCAGATGCTTCTATACCCTTCTTCTTTTCCAGCCATGCCTTGCGAGCATTGCAGTCCCTTTTGATGTGCCCCTTCTTTCTGCACCAGTAGCACTCCATGTCATTCCTGTTGTCCTTATCAAAAGGTTTGTTCTTTCTCTTACCAGTCTTATGAAAACCACTGCCAGACGCTCCCTTGTTCTCAGTTAGGTGGTGCTTTCCACCATGTTCTTTTTTAATCTTCCTTCCTCCTGGGTTACAACACTGATAAGTTCACTCAGTGTCCATGTTTCCCTTAATGTATTGTATGTAGTATATAAAGTCTTGTAATACTCTGGTAAAGAGTTGAGAGCTAGGGTGATCAAAAAATCATAGTCAAACTTGATGCCCAATTCCCTGATCTTGTTACCTGTTGTTACCATTCCTAGTATGTGTTCCCTCACGCTACCATTCCCTTCAAACTTTGCCCCTGTAATCTTGGTCATCGGATTTCTTGCCTCTAACTTCTTGGTTTCCTCAAACATAGACTTCACAGTCGCCAAACAGTCAACTCTGCAAGAGTATGAGATCCTATGCTGCCACGCCTTTCCTCAGGTATGGAATGCTCGATTAGTGCCAAACTCTTCTTGTTCGCATCTTCCCACAGTTTGAAATTAGTTTTATCTTCAGCAGTACTAGATACAGTAAGGTCAACCAGCTTATCCACCCTCAAACAAAGGTCCAAATCCATAAGTCCCAAAACTAGTTTTAACTCCTCAAGCCATTTCTTATAGTTTTCCTTAGAAAGGACAGGGACAGAGTTCAAAAAACTAAGGTTGGAAACCATCCTGGTGATAACATTTAAGGCAAATAAACAACCATTGCAAGAATCAATCGACAAACACTTTGATGTAGTACACCCATACCTATTAAACCTTGCTAGTAACAAAACTAGTTAAACAAGAGTTTCAACCGTACTACATTCTCAACCTTGGTTGATGGAATGCACTGGTCCTCTTACCGCAATTACCGTGAGAAGGCAATGACGTTCAAAAATCTCTTCCACCTTTGGGTGATAAGAAACCCCTAGGCCATGCCTCTCAATTTCTTGTGCATTAACCTTTAACTTTGACAACGTCACCTTTGGGTTAACATTATCTACTTTGCTGCCATGGTAATTTTGATCATAAAACCTTGAATTACAAGGCATTATAATACAATTAAGCATGCCACTTTGGTGGGTCCCGCCTAACTATACCATAATATCATGTAATCTTAGTTTGCAGCTAATATGTGTGGGATTACAGTAAAAATTAATGCACTTAAGGATGATCATGTATCACATAATTCCTGGCTACAGTTCCATGCTCATTGACAAATAATAATTGACCTAAACATGCATTTAAGGTTTATAGAAAAACGTAAAAAATATCAAAACGGTGGTCTCCGATTTTTCAACATATGCCGAATTGCATATTAAAATGAAGAGCACAAAAAAATAGATGTTTCAGAAAAACTGCATCTCAAAATTCATCCAAACGAACCCACACGGGCCTCTGGAAGTTTCTTTTTTTAGGAGTGAACCAAACCGGACCGAACCAACCCAATCTGGTTCAACCAACTCGGACCACCGATTCACCCAACCTCGCTTTCGGGTAAAAAAAATGGGTCTCAGATTGAGTCATTTGACCAGGTAAGAGAATCTTTGACCGAGTCAGTTTGATCTGGCCCCAGTTGACCGGGTCAGGGTATCTTTGACCCGGGTCGGGTCCTTCTCTGACTGGGTCAAACATAGCCCGCAAGTCACAGTGGTTGACGTCACGATGATGTCATAATAATTATAATTATTATTATTTTTTTAAAACAGTCAGAGAGTGGATCTCACCCGCCACTTCGGTCGGCACATCTGACCGTCGACGACGGCGATCCACCCACCAAAACGTTCATCTCGCCAAGTCCTATCATCTAGTATAAAAATTTTTGATTTCATCGGTGAAAAATTCTGACAGAGGCCAAAATAAGTACGGGTTCACCTGAAAAAATTCGAAAAAAATTGTTCTTCGTTGTTAAAAATTGATTCAAGTGCTCACACAAATAAATAATCGATTCTTGATCTGTATGGATGGCTCTGTGTTAGAACAACCTTGGGTTTTTTCAAACCCGAATCCATCTCCATACAAAGAACTAGAACACGACTGAATAAAGTAATAGGGAAAATAACTTGTACCTATCACCCACGTATGCTGGCGAAGAACAATAACAAGGAAAAGCTCCAAAGCTTGATTCATCCTCGAACAATAACTGATGTCCCACGGTCTGGATCTTCCATAGCCTTCTCCTCCCACTTTGGTTCCCTTTCTTGTGAGAAGAATAGAGAATGAGACTAAGAGGCTGCAGTGACCCTAACCATGTATTTATAATAAATACAAACCCTAATCCAATCCACCCAAACAATGAAAAAGACTAGTATATCCCAATATCCTTAAAACTATTCCCAAGCATGGTTTATGCATGTGGACCCACACCAATAGGTATGGCATAATTAATTAAGCCCAAAAAATCCTAACAGTGCCCAAGAAATATAGTGTCGCATCTAGCCTTTACCTCAAAGAAGGACGTTGAATGGCCAAGGTTGGCCTTGCATCTAGCACCAAGGCAGCGGCCAGTCGGATCACAAACTAGACAGCCCCATCCTCTGCAACAAGTGGAAGAGGACCATGAACCATCCACAAGTGCAAAGCAGCAACTTGGGGGGTTGATCTGAAGGGGTGACAGGCGAACCACGAGGGACTCCGAAAGGAGGAGATAAAACTCCAATGTTGCTCTCTTCCACAAAAATTGAAATGCAACAATAGAGGAAAACAGATCAGGGGTAGAAAATTTAAAAATAGTGTTGTTTCTTGATTTCCAAAATTGCCAATTTAGTGAAGTCCACAAGGTGATGATACGAAGAGGTGAAGCACACCAGCATTCAGCCGCAAAGGGACATAGGAACAAAGCATGTGTGATAATTTCTTCTTAGTCCTTGCAAACGGGGCACTGAGAAGAAAACGTAAGGTTCCTTGCTACAAGGAGCTGATTAACAGCGAGCTAGTCAATGCAACACCACCATATGAAGAGCTTAATCTTGGGGAGTAACGATAAGCTCCAAAGCCATGTCCAAAATGAGCTAGTAGACTGTGAGGGAAATCATTTGAATCTACCAAGAGGTGATATGCAGATTTTACCAAGAAGCAACAAGTTTTGGAAGGGGTCTAAATCTAATCATTAGTAGTATCAATGATAGGAATCGGAATCTGGGCAATGGCAAAGGACTCCGGCGCTGAGAAAATGTTATTTAAGATATCAAATTCTCATTCTTTAGTTGGATGATAATGAGATCAGATACAAGGGGGAAAGAAGGGTGAGGGTGGTAGCTAGTGATATAACCACCAAGTAGGGAGGGTATCCAAGCATCATCAAATGTACAAGTTGCTATACCATTACCAGTACGTTGCCGGAGGCCTCAAATGAGAACGTCATGTTGGATTATTTACATTTGATGTGTGTGTCCAACAAACCCAATTTAATTTGATTAAATTAATTATTACATTTTTATATCCATGTGTTTGTTGTGATTATTTCGATAATGTGCAATTACTCACTTTTATCGTTACTTGTTCACAATTATGGACAGATTTGAGCACTCTGTTCTAGGGTTGCCACAGTATATATTTTCCTAATAGAGATTAGAATGAAAGTATAAGTATGGAAACCTAATTGTGTTGAACGTTGATCCATCGAAATTCCCGATTTAGTTTACCGTCATTGTATTCACAAGGGTAAATTCTGGTAGTTTCTTTTCATGCACCTGAGAGGCACTTACTATTCGTTTATATTTCATGCAATCGTGGTGATCCAATGGTTGATGTATACTGACAAGATGGACTACACATCAGACACTCATTGTATGGGGTATATACATGAATGGAGGTGATCCTCAATAGGGTTTCCGCACCCCTATAGGGTGAACATCCAAGTATGTGAATTGCTGGACTTTGATTGATCGAAATTCGAGGCCTCGATAATACTGGTTTATTATTATTATTTAAAAGAAATTCAAAATAATTTGATTGGTTATTGGCCTACATACTCACGGTTTATTGTACAACACTTGTTTTAATGCCAGGTTATTTAATTCCATACTTGTAAGCATGTAACGTTGGTAGTGCGGAGGTAAAGTGTAATGCAAATATCTATCATAGGGGTTTTCAGGTTACATATAAGGTCATGCATTCTTTCTAAATTACATATGTTATTTTAGATTCTATACTGGTAGGTGCAGTGTAGGAAATACCAATGGAAGCTAGTGTGGGATAAAGACCGTGTTTGGTAAGTATTCTAGACGATGTTTTATGACTGTGAGGTGGTGTGGGACAATATTTCACAGCCATACTATATGTTGTTTAGAATATTATAATAATATAATGATGAATGACATGTATTGGAATTAAATATTCCTAATGGAATTAAGCTATAGGCTGAATCATTATATATATATATATATATATATATATATAGCACGTTGTGGCAAATCTTTCAGTTACCTATTCTACCCTTCATTCTTCTCTAAAATTCCGTTTTTCAAATCTTAATCTTTATGTCATTCTTTTTTATAATTCCATAATCTTAGGTACCCTTAGTATTAATTACTGTTTTTAATTAATAATAATATTAATAATATTTATTATTATTTAAAGCAAATCTTTCAATTACCTCTTTTATCCTTCATTCTTATCTAAAATTCCAATTTTCTATTCTTAGTCTATAGGTCATTCCTTTTTATAATTTCATAATCTTAGGTACCCTTAGTATTAATTATTGTTTTTAATTAGTAACAAATCTTTCAGTTCTCTATTCTACCCTTCATTCTTATCTAAAATTCCATTCTTCAAATCTTAATCTTTATGTCATTCTTTCTTATAATTTTATAATCTTAGGTACCCTTAGTATTAATTACTATTTTTAATTAATATTAATATTAATAATATTTATTATTATTTAAAGCAAATCTTTCAATAACCACTTTTATCCTTCATTCTTATCTAAAATTTCAATTTTCTATTCTTAATCTATAGGTCATTCTTTTTTATAATTTCTAAATCTTAGGTATCCTTAGTATCAATAATTATTTTTAATTAATAATATTTATTATTATTTAAATTTAAAAATAATCATTTTTATGTTTGTTTTTAATTAAAATTCATGGTTTCAAAATTGAAAAAAAAATGGGAGAAGAAGTATATCTAAAACTATATCTATCTATCTATCTACTATCTATCTATATATATATATATATATATATATCTCATATCTATCTATCTATCTATCTATCTATATATATATATATATCTCACTATCTCTCTATCACTGTTTACAATGTAACTATACAAGGGCATATATTATTGAGTAAATTCTGATTTCGTTAGTTTCACTCTCTAATATCTCTACTTAGAATCCACGTACGGTTACACGTGCATTTGCACATGTATTCTTGCTAGTATATATATATATATAAGTAGGTGGTTTTATATTGGTTTGATTTGGGTTGAACGAAATGGTTCAAAAGATGAAGTTAGCCATGGGTTTATGTAATACCCATGCCCAAAGTACAAGGGTAATTTGGCCTTTTTATTTTTATCGCATATTCTGTGCAGTGGTTAACTAAGGATTTTGACTTTGGTGACCAATTGTTTATATTGAAGGTGAGTTGACAATTTTGAACCTTATTAATTGTGTGCTAGTGTATGTTTTATTAAGTAGTATGTTATCCAGTGTATTGCCAATGTAGCTAATTTGATGTACGTATTTATTTTGTTGAGCTTTGTGCATAAGCTAGCTGCTAGCCTTGTGGTTGTGATTATATTTGAGTGTGGGTCTAAGGTTCAATAAGAGGATTTATATTTAGGACTCTATGTTTAAATCCTAGTCATAGGTGGGCTCCACTTGATTAACTACTTTCAAAATTAGAAAAGGAAAAGAAAGAGAGGAAGTCAGAGTGAAAGAAGGAGCTGAGAGAGAATAGTGTGCGAGTTAGAGAAGGAAAAGGACATTAAAAGGGTAAATGGTAGTTAGAATACCTAATGTTTTGAGAAATTGTAGCTTAGATACCCAATGTTTCACATATTATGTTTGGGGTACCTAAACTAGATTAATGTTACTCAGATTAATCAATTTTGGTTTTATTTTCAATGTTACCCTTATAAATTGTATTTTTTTTATCTTTTAAATACCAAAAACTAGTAGGACCCACATCATCTTCTCCTAGTTACTGTTCCTTCTTCTTCGCCAACGCCATCTCCCCATCCCACCCTCTACAATCCACCCCAAGGTCCAAGTAGGTTTTGCCCCCATCCTTTGCATTTCCACTCCGGCACTTGCTTACCCGGCCCTCCCCCCACCCACATCTCTCCCTCTCGTCACCCCTCTATCGTGATCACCTACACCTACACCCTCCTCATACGGGTATTAACCATGTCGGATACCTGTTCAAGTTGAAGATCGTCAATGCATTTAAGGCATAGAATAACTCAAGGGAAAGTGATCCATCACATAGTTTGTGCACCTGTATGATCTTGGAATTTTTAGCTGAAGTTTTATAAATGCTTCTGTAGGAGGTCGTTGTAGTATCAGCTGGGGTTATTAATAGAAGTCTATTTCTTTGATATCATGTTTCGTTCTCCTATTATATACTACTGTTCTCGGCTTTCACACCTAGTTAGTCTTCTCCCTAGGTTTGCACACACTTCAACTATTCTCTTGAAGTTTTTAAGTTAGAACCTAGTTGTGGAGAGTAAATCAAGTGTCTTCCATTAGACTGTGATCGGTGCAGAGCATCACGCTCTGATATCATGCTGTCACGCTCCTATTCCAGCAAAGAATAAAATATAATAAAAAGGGATGACTGGGACTACACGTGTCATCCCAATAAGCTACCAGGATCGCGAATACAGTGTCCCAATACACAATCATTAACTAGCATTAAAACATATTAATATTAGAATACGGAAGAGGAAATATTACATTCCAAAAGATCAGAAATAAGCGGAAGCGTTTACATTAGTAGTTATTGTATGTTCAACTGTCTAGATGATAATTCCATAAATTTAACCACTTTCCGACTGACCAACAAATAACTACTCAAAATATAAAGTATAACAACAGATGTTTATACAAGGCATGACGCCCCCAAAATCAAGAAAAGAATGGGAACAAATCCCATTCAACAGTACGGCCCATAGACACAATCATCGCAAGGACATCCATCACCGTGCTCTTCAGTCACAGCCTCTGGATCCTCGGCGCCAGTATCATCATACCCCAAGGTCTGAACATCAAGACCAGCGAAGTACCCACCATCTGCATTATAATCTAAAAAGTGTGTACACAAGGGGGTTAGCTCCACTGAGCTAGTGTGGGGATGGGGAGTGCATATACAAACAATTCACATAGTCTATAAATGCATGTAAATGTTAGTAGATTTTTCACCTAACAAACAGTACTAAGTCAATGGTATATGCTACTATAACAACTCGGGAGGCATTGTGGGTCACTTATATTATCACCACAGTGAAACCTCAAATGTTACGAGGGGGCTCGCACCGAAAATAGCCCCATTACCTCCCAGAGGCAGACCCCGATAACCAATGACCACCCAGAGGCAGACCCGAATTATCCAACACCTAAACCCCTGTTGGTAAGGGTCGTAGCATAGGGAACTGAAATCCTAACCGTAATTATACTATACGAAAACCTATCGTCCTGAGAGGTATTCCGGGTGCATCAACGTCCCATACCATCTAGCATCCAGGTACCAGCATGGCACAACATATAAGGCAATATGATAAACAATAGTAATTTATTCCATGGGGTTTCGATACCGGCACACCCGGTACCATGACCCGACATAAGTAATGATTCTCAAACATACTTCAAATTCATAATCACATCATTTCATTAATCAAGATAATATTATGCAACATGCTTGTAATGATGCGAATATATATACATGTTTATAGGCAAACCCAAACAATCACCCAAAACCCACTCACCTTTTCTAATATTTAGTTGTTCAACTGATTGTCGGTTCTCAATCATTCTCCAATACTCTTCGTTGAGCAAAGCGCTATATCCTAAGATTGATTTCATCAAAAGCAAGTAATAAACAACGTTTAAGTGGATATAGGGTTCAAGAGTACCCTTGGTCTTAAATCTAAACTAAGGCCAGACTTAAAATAGTGAAGACAACAACACTGTTCGATCCAATCGACCAGTAGTGCTGACAGCAGCAAAACTAAAAGGGATAAATGAAATTTTACATGGTTTCTCACCACAGGGCTTTCAGATGATAATCTAAGAGATCTTACATGGTTTGATCAAGGTTTCAATCAAGGGCTTGCACTGGTTGACTGAACTATTTGATCCAATCAACTCGAGTGAATCAATATGTTGTCCAAAGGTAGCACCAATGTTGGGAGTGACCCAAAATGTCTTGCCCAGATCCTGGCTCGGGCGAGGGAGCGATGCACGCTGGCTGGTGTGTAATAAGGAATTAAAGTTGCACCTTCCCTCACAAGGCGTCTTTTGGGGGATTGGCAAGCGTTTAATCCTACAATTGGTATTAGAGTAGGTGATCGTGAGTTCGAGTCTCCCTGGTGCCATGGGTGCTCTGTTATTGGGCATGCATTTGAGGGGGATTGTTGGGAGTGACCCAAAATGCCTTGCCCAGATCCTGGCCCGGGCGAGGGAGCGATGCACGCTGGTTGGTGTGCAATAAGGAATTAAAGTTGCACCTTCCCTCACAAGGCATCTTTTGGGGGATTGGCAAGCGCTTAATCCTACAACCAAGGCATGGTTTCCTATTTGGTATACATAAATGGTCTCTTATATGATGGTTCAGGCCATGGGGCTAGTCAGGTTTAAATTTGGTTTAAGTTTCAGGTAGTGGTCGATTGGTACTGGTCCATCCAATCAACTAGTGGCAATTGACCAATACTGTACAGCCCGAGAAATTTTACATGCAATCAGTGTTTTGGCTTGGTTTTACTGATCTAACATTGAAAAAGATGATCAGGGATCACAAGTAAGCTACATCTATGACAAACTTCATAATCCAAAGGGAAGATTGAACATGCATGGGGGTTTTAGGGTTTATGGTTCACATAGCCAACATGTATGGGTTTCAACACATGAGATCTGCAGAATACATACAAGGAAGGGTTGGATTAAGTCTATATCAGTTCTATTACAACCTTTAGGTTAAGGTTTTAACATGCATGCTTGAGAAATTGGGTTCCTAAGCAGAAAATCACCATGGGGTCTAAGGGAGATTAACAATTGACCATGAGTCTATGAAGATCAGAACCCACATAAGGGGTTCATGTTCTAAAACTTTAAAGAAAAGAGCAAGAGATTGGGTTGCATATTCATGGGTTTGGGTTCCCAAGCTCATACACATGAAGGATTTAACATGGGGGCCAAGAGATTGGTAAATCTATGGTTTAAACTTCTAAAATGATACAAATCAGAAACAACAAGGGTTCCTGCGAAGGGGAAAAATCGTGGGGTTAGGGTTTTACCTTAGAATTTCCAAAGCTAAGAAGGTTCCTAGCCTTCCTTCCTCCTCTTTCTCTCCTTCTTTCTCTTCTTCTTTCTCTACTTCTCCTTCTTTTCTCCTTTTCTCCAATGAAATGAATAGGGTTCTAATATGAAGTTTAATGTAGTTTACATAGAGGCTGACTTAAGGCCTGTTTGGCTAAAAACACATTCTATAGCCTATTCCTAAGCCCTTTAAGGCTATAGGTGGGCCCCACATGGTCACATTACCGGGGCAATATTCCCACGGGTTAATCGGGATGCGGGGAGGTGATTCATGGTGTGAGACATTGGGCCCCACACATCAGAGATGAAAAATACACACAACAGCAGCACTGGCTGATCGGACTGGTTGATCCGAATCGACCAAAGACAACAACAATA
Source organism: Telopea speciosissima (assembly GCF_018873765.1). Lineage (NCBI taxonomy): Eukaryota > Viridiplantae > Streptophyta > Magnoliopsida > Proteales > Proteaceae > Telopea > Telopea speciosissima. The sequence goes on along the minus strand of NC_057922.1, from coordinate 67,383,978 downwards.
GGAAGGTTTGGATTTGAAGTGGAATTTCAGCTCACTTGGAGGGAGAATTGGAAAATGGTTTCTTCTAACAAAATCAAGTCCTATGAGTCTAGTTTCTAACAAATCAAGACTCAAGGAAAATGATGTTCGGATGAAGAAGTTATGCCATTTTGATTGAACAAGGGTCAATCTGCCAGAGTAGCAGAATTTGGCCAGCAGGTGATTCCTATAGGAACAGGGCAAATAACAATCTAAAATGGTCCGGACTTGGACCACACATCAAAGACTTAGAGACGGTAATACAAGAAATAGATTGGGTCAGTAACTTACCCCTCGTCCATCACAGTGTGTCCTTTGTGACCCCAAAGAGTTTCCTCACAGCGATGCTAACTTCATCGACAGACGAAGTGTTGATATGGCCCGACACGGGGTGTTCCTTCTGGTACTCATCGCTCTTAGGGCTTGTACTGGGAGGATAGTTGGTGAAGTCACCATCGACGAATTTCCCTCATTCCCGATTGAGGAACCTCTCCTCGATGGGAAAACCCATGTCAAAGTCAATAATCTTGTAGCTGGGTTTGACCATCATTGAGAATAGCTCATCAGCATTCATGGCAGCACCATCTGCACGTCACGAGGTTAGAGATAAACCATTAGAACCTCCGGTGTAGATGTAACAATTATGGGCAATGGGGTAGTAGCAAGTGATTTATTGGCTTAGAAGAGGTTTCTTGGGGCTTATAAGAGCCAAAATTGAGATCCAAGTTGCCAAATTGAGCTTGGTGGCGAAGGGAATCAAGATCGGAGTAAAAAATGGCAAGTTTTGGCTTCTCGAATTTGCACAAATTCGACAGTGAACTGGGGTCGAGTCAACATCGAAGAGGGGTGAGGTCGACATCGAGTGGTTATCGATGAACAACACTTGACATCGGGGGAAAGGGCTTGGATGTCAAAGGTTATTTTTTGAATGTCAAGGTAAGTTAGACAATAGGAAGGTTCTATCCGACAGTCAACTGGGATATGTCGATGTCGACTTGGGGTCTTTGAGTGTCGACCTAGGTTTCGGTGTTGACAGGCATGAAAGGGGCTGTTTGGGCCAGGTTCTGTGCTGGGCCAAGCTGGTTCCAAGTGGTCTGGGTCAGGGCTAGCCTTTTCAGGGGTTCTTGGAGGGCTTGGAGGCTCTGGTTTGGGCTCCAGCAAGGGGGAATTGTCGATTGGTATACGATTAGGTAGTGCACACTGACGCTACATCCACAGATACATCAGTTCTAGGACTTGGAGGGTACTCGTCATCTTCACGGGAAACCTCCAGGGGAAAAGACAAAATGAGATGTCTACAGAATGCCCCTCTTTGACTGGGACTGTGCAACAGTTGTAGGTCAAAGAAGTGATTTTGCAAACACTTTGCTTCGTTGAATTGAGCAAAAACTCGCCAGTGCCTTGCTCAGGGACAATGGAGTGCGGGGGATAGATGCGTACCTGCACAGGTGGCTCCATCGGTTGAACTGATAGTCGAAAGACGAAAGGCAAAGTGTTGCAGAATTGATCCGTTCCATTGGTAAAGGTCTTATGGAAGAACCATTTAAGACAGGAAGCATCATGGGAACTCGAGTCCGATATGAGGGTGAAATATCCCTAGCTGTTTCATGATCAAGGTATGTTAATTTCGAGGAAGAAATTCTTATAAGGAGGGGAAGATGTAATACCCCACACCTAGAACTGTCAATCTAATAATTATTTTATTTATGGATTAGCAGAAATGATCAGACTGGACGGGTGGAAGCCAGTGTACCAGCTTGATGCCTAAGTATTTAAGGTATATTTTGGTGTATTTATTATTATTCATGATTTTTATGACTTATGATGTTAATTTGGGCATAAATATGATTTATGGGCTAATGTAGACATTTATGTTGATTTATGGCTCATGATCCTATTTATACATTATGGTTCTTGTTAGATATATGAATTTATGTGACCTAGGTATATATGATACATGTTGGTCCAATGAATTGGTTCAATTTAAGTGATCTTGATCTAGTTCATTAATAGGCTAAGAATCCTAGGGCATAAAAGGAAAGACATGAACAAGATACCTTATAGTGGGTTACTATTAGTTGATAGATTTAGGGTGATGATTATTAACATGATTTTATGGGCATTCCTTTGAGAAGCCATTAATATTACAATTTTGATATTGAGTATAAATATTCCTTATGTTGAGGTTATTATCCAACAAAGGATTCTTCACAACTTTACCAAATTAGGGTAAAAGAATGAGAAGAGAGAATAATAACTTGAATATGAGGTAATCAAGCTGTAATCAATAGATTGAAGGTTTATGATCAAAGATTAAGGTGTTTTTATGGAATGATTGGAGCAATGGGATGAAGAGGTGAACTCATTCAAGGGATTTTAAGGTAAAAGAGATTTGATTTTCATTTGATCTCACCATAGGAAGTCAAATCATGTTTTAATTTCATAGATTGATGGTAAAACAACTTATTAATGATGGTTATTGGTTGTATATAATAGGTAATACAATCTAATAGAAGTTAATCCCATTTTTGGAAGGATTTTGGGTATTTCCATGCTAAGAAAGCTTAGAACCGAATTGATTTTGCAACCAAGCAAGGGTTTACGTTTCTAATAGTTTGAATGTCTTATTTATGTTGTTTTGGTGCTAGAACCTTGATGGATTTGAAGTATTTTAGAGATTCAAGATCCCAACCATGAGTTTTAGCCAAGAACAAGGTATAAACCATTCATTTTTTATTTGGTATTGAATCTGCATGTTATTGAGATTAATTTAATGCATGTACAGTGTTAAAATGATGTTTCAAGCATCAATGTATGGTGGATTTAGTGAGATTTGATATGGGGACGAAGCCCCAAAATTGGGAAAGGAACCCTAGTTGAAATCTGCTCTTCGAGTAGCATTTCTATAGGTTTCGATCGACTGGCACAAAAGTAGCGGTCGATCTGCTAGTCAACTAGTGATTGACCGACAAGCATTCAACTAGCACCAGTCGATGCTCCGATCGACCGGTAGCATCAATCGACAAACAATAAATGTGAGAATTTTAAAGATTGGATTTAGGGGTTTTGTTCTATGATTTGGTCAGTCTTTTGGCACCAAAAAGCACCCCATAATTTGGAGTTTTGGTCATGTGTTGGACCACTCAAAGTAAGCTTAAGTTTGAAATTTTGAAGGACAAGTATAAGGTGTTTGGAAAGAGATTGAAAGGTGAGTAGAATTACTCAATAGGTGTTCTATTATATGTAGTGTTATGGATGATTGATGAAATGAATAAGCTAATGCTTATTATCTGATAATATACCCTGATAAATGCTATGTATAAGTTGTATTATCAAATGAAAGAACTTAGCATGCCATGTGTACTAAATATGTAGTACATCGTAAGATGCTGAGTGACACGAAAGTTATGAAACATATGAATGGCATGATCATAAAAGATAGCCAAGATATTGCCCAGCATGACATGCGAATCATGAAAATGTCTAAAGGTGTGCTTCGACACCGCAATTGATGAACCATGATGAGCTGTCATGTGCTTTGAGAGGCGTTGAGACATAAGAAAGATAATAAAGATAAAGAAAGATACTAAGGCTTAATATAAAGTAAAAAATAAATAAAATGACATAAGAATTCAATTATTTATGTGCTTACACCATAATGAAGTTATGAAGCTATGGTTATCAGATGATATGACATACATGATGAATGATATGAAATGACATGTATGATGAATGTATCCATAATCTTTATTTAAGAATCAGATTTACCATGCTCACATGCTAAAGTAAGGTTATGTACATAATGTGTATGTAAGCACTATTGTTTAATTATGCTCACTGGGCTTTATAGCTTATACCATAATATATGCATTTTTATGCTATAGAGCAGGGCAGAAAGGACAAAGGAAAGGGACCTATAGATCCAGAGCAGGCGTGATCAAGAGTCATTTTATAGTTGTTGAACTCTCATTTTGAAGCGTATGGTCCTTGTGAGCTTTTGATGTAATTAAATAGTATTTTCAATATAGTTTATCTTTTGAGGCTATGGACTGTATGAAGGTTTCTTGGACCTAGTTTTGCCATCAGTGTTACCCTTTTGATATGAGTTTTAGGTTGGGACCTTTTATGAACGAATTTGTATAGTTGGCACTATGTACATGATAATATTATTTATATGATGAATTTTTAAGGTTTTGATCCCATTCTTACCTTATGTTTCTGCTAATGTACTCTAATGAGGTTCTTCGCATTAAAGTTATGGATATGGATATGTTTTAAATCAACACTTTATAAATGATCCCGGATGACACTAGTGTCATGGGCCCCACAGCGTAGTCCGTTGGATGGGGTCGTTATAGAATGTACCCCACAACACACTAGTGACCATCCTCGCTTATGATTCCAAACCGGTTCAATAAAGATCAAGGGGTGTGACTTAGTCGCGGATTACCCATGACTACACATAGGGTCCAATGACTAAACCACATGGTTGAGTGTTTTCCATGCCATGTGTATGTGCAATGAGTGCAATGAGTGCAATGTAGAAAGTGGCCATCAATTGAACTCAGAGTACTTATGATGTTTCTCAACTCCCAGGGGTTAGAGGCACAAAAGGGAGTATCCTCGTCTTTCGAATTTCATTTCGAACATTTTTGTCCAAGAAGTGGCTATCATTCGATCTTAGAGTACTTAGTATGATGTGTCTCACCTCCTTGGGAGGCACAACAGGGAGTACCCTCGTTGTTTGATTTCATGTTGAATCCGACGCATGATGCAGATAGTACAATCATCAAACTTATACTATAATTAATCAAACATGTTATCAAAAAATGATGCATAAGAGATAACATTCTTACATTCAATGGTAGCATCTAGTGTCGAAAGCTTGATATCTCCCCAGTGGAGTCCCCACTGTAAGGTTCCAGTCCAGGATCTCGTGACACCTTGCGGGTGTCCCTAGGGCTGATCGCCTCTTGGTGAGGTATATAGGTACTGCAGCTTCATGGAAGCAGTGGTGAGATATCATACAATATTTAAAATTAAAATGGAGTCGCCAACTAGGGTTAGGGCCTAGGACCCAATGGGTGTAGCCCTTTTCATAAAAGTTGAAAGGGCTACATGATTCCATATAGTCTGCTAAGAGAATTTGGGTAAGCTGTCAGGTAACGAGAGTGGGAAGGTGTTAGGCATCCATCTCACCCCCTGAATCGGTCTTTCTGCTAGATGCTTGATTTCAAATGTTCTCCCATGATGATGCAATTTTTACTAACATGTAAGATGATAAATATGCATAAAATAAAGAAAAACAACAAAAGAGCAAAAATATGCTTAAACGATCTACATTATGCAAAATAAATGGACATAATGAAAATATGTACCTGACGGTAAATTTACCAAAGACGCAAAAAATGCAAAGTGAGGGACCAACCAGCTTAGGCGGAGATGGACAGACTACCAAACTCTCTATTGTCGGGCAGAATAATGACTATAAATGAGGTATTTTGCATTCGAACTTCGGGAAGAGTAATGGCTATACCATTGTGAAAAAGTGATTTCGCAATTCAGGCTTCGGGCAGAGTATCGACTATAAGTGGAACTCCTACTACTAAGACTTCAGGCAGAGTAACGACATCATCGAGGATGAAAGAGCATATTGCTTGCACTTCGGGCAGTACCTCAGCGCTATATAGACTAACACGTTGACAGGGCTTTATAGACTCTGACAAGGCTTTCGCATCCTAGAAACCAATGGGCTTCCTGCTGCCAAGACTCCTATAGTACTCCCACGTCCTAGACACCAAAATCCTAAAGCCTAAAAAAGACGAAACGGCAAAAAAATGGATAAAGGTACTTTAGGGACCAAAATCCTTGTTTTTGAACTGTTTTCAACTAAAATAGGGGTCCTTTATTTATAAAGGGTCCCAAGACATGGCGACGGTGCCAAGAGCTGGATGACGCTGTTGGGAGCTCGATGGCACCCATCGCCATCTTGGTGGTGCCGGCGAGCCTCTGGGTGGTGTCATTGAGTGTTTCGACGGTGCTACTGACCCCCGGGATGAGCCACCGAGGCAGGTGGCGATGCCACCAATCCCGGTTTGGCTCCGCTAGGCTCTGTTTGGAAAAAACTGGTCTTTTCTCTTAATTTTGGGTATATTTTAATGGGTTTATGGGTGACTTGAGAGAGACATCATCTATCCATGTCCTTGTTGTCATCATTGAGGGGTGACAAAATTCAGTGTCTACACTTTCGGTTACCTAAAATGATATTTAACTTATTTTGTTTTGGATGTAGTAACTTGATCCTCTCGTTTATAGCGGCATCCCCTCTATCTACAATTTGAAAGAAGACTAGCTTTGCTTCAGAGTGGGTGTGTCTGCTTCTTTGAATGATTATGCCCCATACTTCTTCTCCATAGGCATTGCAAATCCAAATCACAAGATTCGTGAGAAAGGATGGGAGGTCTTGGTTCGGGAAAAACAAGAACCATTGTTTCGGGAAAAGCTGCTTCACACTATTGTACATTATTTTACCCTACCTAAAGGCACCCTTGCCCATGTTTCAGAGCGAGCTTCAACAAGCTCCTGTTTTGGGTCCCTCTTCGCTAGCTGTATTGCTGGCTCTAAGCGCCTAGACCCTCACTGAATGAAGGAAGAGGGGAAAAAAAGCCAAAAACATTTATTTGAAAAAACACACCTTGACACTAACCTATTCAAAACAAAAATAAGTTCATTGCCATCCTTTGGTAGCATCTTTCTCTTTTCCTATAGGACCAAAGGCCTCTTCTGCTTACCAGACTAACACCGTCAGCCAGAGGGAGTCTGGGTGTAATTGGGGAAAATCGATGGCAGGAATGTGTAATAGGGCAAAGTACAGGGGAGGGGATGTAATTTATCCAATTAAAAAAAAGAATCGAATCTCTGAGCCCAAGTGTCCAACTCCTCTTCCGATCCATTATATTATCTCTTGGATCAAAGCATCTCTTGGACCCTGCAACTCAACCCACTGAGCCCAACTCTTCTTCCATTATATTAACAGGAAAATTAAAAACCTAAAATGCCAAAGTGTCTCCATATGAAGACTTAAAGAGTCAAGTCTCATCATCCCCTACCTATTTCTGGTGGGTTATATCGGATTTAGGTTTTAGGTGTTCCATTTTCTGTACCCATTACTGTATAAATAGATTTCCTTTCCATTCCCATTTCCATTCTTGCTTCCATGGTTCCCTCCCTTTCCTTTTCGTACTCTCTTCAATTCCTCTATTTTTAATACCCTTCTTCGGAGAACACTGCTGAACTCAATTAGTTGATACTGTTAATTTCAAGGAAACCATTGGATTCTTAAAACCCTGGATGGATTGAATCTGTGACTCACTTTTTCCCCCTTAATTAAATTCCTCTATTGTGATTTGTGAAGGTTTGTTGTTTGTTGTTATGGTCAAGCTACTGCTGGAAATTAATTGCCTTAGTGAATTCTGAGTTCCTAAATCTATATTGAGTCCTCCGTGTCTTCCATAGTTATTAAATAATTGTTTGTGCTTGCACATTATTAAAATAATTCTTTAACATTTCACGATTTAAGTAGATTATTTTCTAATTAATGATTATGTAAGGGACATGGCTAACATACACCGTTATTCTTTAACATTCACTGTTATAGTGCTCTTCTTATTAATATGTTGTGAATTTGGAATGAAATATGTTCCTCTTCTTTGTTTGTGCTACATTTGGATTCAGATATATAGGTAATTAATTACCAATTTATGTATGTATATTGCCATTTTTTGGGTGCCATATTGTTCAAATTTAAACATTTAAAATACTTACCGTCCGATTTTGCCTTTTTGCCATACCTACCGTATTTTACTGTATTTTTTACTGTCCCGTTCACGTTTTGATCCATTTAAAACACGCCCGTATCAAACACCATTTTGTTGTTCCCATTTTAACTAATAGAGTGACTGACTGCACATATCCGCGGCCTACTACTACTGTTGTTGTGAGCAAGGCACAAGCACGTGCAGGGTGAGAGAGAGAGAGAGAGAGAGAGAGAGAGAGAGAGAGCCAAGAGCTTAGGTGTGCCGATAGGGCGCATTGGCAAGGGCGCAGACTGGCAGTTGCGCGAAGCGCAGGTGCATGCTAGAAGAAACACGTGATGTGGGCAGGAGAGTAGGCCGACACAGCTATGTGGATAAGGTGCGACTTAGGGCGTAATGGCAGCAGCCGTGCACGTGCATTACCATGGAAGTGTGCACGCGCACCACCCTGGAAGTGTGCACCGCCACTGGTTGCGGATCTGAAGAAATCTCTCCAAAAAAAATTCTCTACCTATATTGAGAGTGAACTAAAACCCTAATGGCTCTAATACCAATGTTAACAAATTACATCACATGGACACTGTTAGGGTGTTACCTGAAACGGAGATGGGAACGCAACGGAAATAGATCTTAAACAAATAATGGTTATGAGCCCCCACAAACTTACAAATCTTCTTCAACTTATAGGTATCTTGTTAGGTTTCTCCACAGAAAAGTCCACACCACAAATCCTTGGGAATTGATGAAATCCTACAGAGAACAGAATAATAACTTGGAGAGCAATAATGAGAGTGAGAGAGAGGATTATCTCAACTTAGGGTTTGGGGGGTTGATGATATGCATTTATAAAGAGCCCCCCTCCCCCTCATAGTATCCTAGTAGGAATAGGATGTAGGGGGAAGGCCACTTAAAGTGGCCGACCTCCCCATGCAGGTCTCGCTTGCTCGGATGCCCTCCCACAGGTGGGCGCTCGAATCAGGTTATACCCGCTTCGGTTTACAACAAGGACGATTGAAAGTGAAATTTAGGAATGCTAAGACCCTCATATCAATTAGGACTCAAAGCCAAAACCAATTAATGCTACATTAGGTATGTAGTATTGGAATGCATTCTAGGTTGATAATGTATTATAAGAAATCATACCAAACGCAACCTTAATTTCAAAAACTTCACTATGATTCTAAATGCTTTCAAAATATAGTTGTATAGTTCATTCACTTTAACTACAATTTAGAGTTGAGATCTTCAAAGGGTGGGTATTTGAGACCCACAAAATGTTGAGGTTGAGAAAATGATACTACAAATATATACGTCAAATAAAATGTGGATCCAGATATTTAAGATCATGAGTAGAAGACTAAGGTTGTCGTTTGCTATGATTTCTTGAAATGCATTATCGACTTAACGCAACCTAAGACTAACTCAGATCAATCTGGGAGCTGGGACCGCTGGGCGCGGGGGGTACAGCCAACTCTGCCCCCTCACAGAAGATCACCTTCCCGGCACTGTGATCCCAAAGCTACTCCTTTGCTTTGTGTTGCTTAAGCAGCTCTCCTTTTCTTGTGCATTCTTTAATTACCACTTTAGTCATTCCCGCACTTCCACTTTTATGATTTTACCAACTCTATTTATTAATTTACTTATATATAATTATATTAAAGAGTTCCGCATTCCGATACCCACGTTCAGTCCCCTTCTCCTTTGGTTTCCTTGGCCATTCTGGCCTTCTGATTAAATATTCCCTCCCCTCGGATTAGACTAAAATGCAAGAAAAGATCGCGCCTTTCCATGCACAACCCAATTTTCGAAACTGACCATGTTCATGACTTCATTCACTCCCCTTCCCTTCCCTTGCGACCTAATCAACCCCCTTTTTTTTACCCTTTTTCTCTCGAGGCTCATACACTTGCAAATAAATATGTATAAAAACTCCCCTCCTCAATCCTCCTTACCTTGATCCTTAGGACTCATAGGTAGCAGGTGTTGTTGATCTTTGATCAACACCAACCAACAAAGTGAACAAACCATGGTTCAGGTTGATCAACTCCATCAAAACAATAAATGTGTCCGTCCCCGCTCGAAGAAGAGTGTCCATGGCTTCTCTAGCAGGTGTGCCTCTCTGGTGAAGGAGCAACGTGCCAGAATTTATATACTTCGACGCTGCGCAACCATGCTTTTGTGCTGGTACATCCAGGGTGATGATTGATCGATCGATCCATAGAGAGAGGGGAAGGGGACTGGGGACCCCTTCAAGTATTAATCTTCCCTCCTCCTGAAATACCTATATATAGCTCACTATGTCCGTTTGATACGTTGCGCTCCCGGCCCGTTCAGTTTTAATGGCTTATGGTGTAGCTAACTTCTATTTTTTCTCCCATTCCTTCTCTTCATTTTTGACCTGATCGACACACATGATTGGGTTTGTGGACATGGGAGAAGTTTCTTGCTGCTCCAATATTGCTTTGCACTGAACTGGGATCGAAACTGCAGGTAGCACTAACGCAGGACGTTCGACTCTGAACGTTGCTCCTTTTTTTTTCTTTTTTGTGAGTTGGCGGGAGGGGTGGAGATTCAAAACGATTTAAAGACGTTGAAAGGACTCCATATGTATAACATGCTATTTCCTCCTACCTTCTTTCATTTTTTTCCCTGTATTTCCACAGCAGATGCATTGTGTTGCTTAACAAATATGTAATCGGTGTTTCATCCCAATAATAACAAATTTGGTCATAAAAATTCTGTGTTGTGTATGTGCCAGTCGGTGGGTGTTTGGGGGGGGGGGGGGTTGGTGTATGCAGGCATGTGTGAATGCACGCACGCACACACACAGATGGAGTGATGGTGTGAATGCACGCACGCACGCACACAGATGGAGTGATGGACCATAGATTCGAATCACTCGTTTTGAGTTCGGTTCCTCTGCACGGAGTTCGACCCTCTCCAGCTTCATTGAAGAGGATTCCTCTCCAATAACGCTCTCCTAAGGCCACGTTTCATATCCATTCACGCTGATTTAACTCCGTTTTCCTTGTTCTTTTTTCTTATTTTCTATTTTTCTTTTTCCTCTCCCTCTTTTATAGGAATCCATAAAACGTAATTGAAAAGGAAATAAGTAATTAAATCTAGAATCTAATCTCAAATCTCTCCCTCTCTCTCATACCTTACGCGAAACAATCTTGCAACTCAGTTCATGGGCTGAGGTATTATCACAGCATGAGGTACTGGTATCATATCGCTCCTATTGGGGCAATATGTAACAGTTTTGGTTGTGGCCGATCTTGATATTGTGTTAATATTGTATCGGTGATACGTTACGGCCAAGGGGTAAAACAGTTTTTTAAAAGGAGATCAGGGGTAATTTTGTCAGATACGGCCGATCCTTTTCGTTATCATAGCGGTATCATATTGGTTTTGCAAGTGATTGATACCTAATCCAATACCATGTAGTAAAACCATGGGTTTTAGTGATCGATAACGGTCTCTAACGATCCAGATTGGTTAGGTTCACCCCTGTTTCCTTAAAAAAAATTAGATTTTTTAATTTAATTTAAAATTTTACCCTTGTCTATACTGGTCCATCGAGATTGGATCGGCAAGGAATCGGTATTGGTCTCAACCGATACTGATTCTATGATCTTGATATTGTGTCGATACTGTATTGGTGAAATGCTACAAACAAAGGGTATAGTAGTAAAAAACCTATTTTTTAAAAAAGAAAATCAGGGGGTAAACTTATCCGATACAACCGATCAGTGTCAATGCCATATCGATATCATATCGATTTTACAAGTGATCGATACCCAATCGGTAGTGTTCATCAGAACCAATGTGAGTTGCACGATTGGTTCGCATAAGGAGAGAGAGAGTAGATTTGAGATAAGATTATGAACTTAAGAGAGAGAGAGAGATTTGAGATTAGATTCTGGATTTAATTACAGGAAAAAAGAAAAATAGAAAAAAGAAAAAAGAATGAGGAAACGGAGTTAAGTCTCCGTGAATGGCTATGAAACATGGCCTTAGGAGAGCGTTATTGGAGAGGAATCCTCTTCAATGACGCTGGAGAGGATCCAAACTCCTCTGCACGTACCAATAGGGGAACGTACATGTGAGAGCCAACCACCTGTCCTATTTTTTCCATTTAAAGGGGAGGAGGGGTTTTTATGGAAACAAAAGTAAAATGTGATTGGCTCTGAGATGTACGTTCACCTGTTGGTATGTGCAGATGATCCAAACTCATTTTGAGTTCGGTTCCTTTGCACGTACCAACAGGTGAATGTACATGTGAGAGCCAACCACCTGTCCCATTTTTGCCATTTACAAGGGGAGGAGGGGTTTTTATGGAAACAAAATTAAAATGTGATTGGCTCTAAGATGTACGTTCACCTATTGGTACGTGCAGATGATCCAAACTCGTTTTGCGTTCAGTTCCTGTGCACGTACCAACAGGTGAACGTACATGTGAGAGCCAACCACCTATCCTATTTTTGCCATTTACAAGGGGAGAAGGGGTTTTTATGGAAATAAAATTAAAATGTGATTGGCTCTGAGATGTACGTTCACCTGTTAGTACTTGCAGATGATCCAAACTCCTTAGTTTTTTATAGACAGTGGGTGTAGGAAGACAAATTTGAATTAAATTGAGAAGCTCATATCTATCAAAAAAAAAAAAAAATTTGAACTGAATCTCATAGGCAACAAAATAGGTGTGCAACCACGTTGGGTTGGGCCTAACCCCGCCTAAGGTCCATCTAGGATATCCTTAGAGAAGGGTTGGGCTGGGCCGGGGCTGGACCGTTCTAATATTTTCATATTTATGGCCGGGGGCGTAGATCTATCAACCCTAGCCCAGATAGTATGCTGAAAAGCCCAGTTCAAGACTTGAAATATTCTAAGCAAAGCTTGCACCCCCTCCAATAAAACTAAATCATTTGGGATTAATCAAGGGGCACTTGGTTCACTGGATGATCCACCCAAAGAAAAACTAGTCCTTTGCTTCTAGTCTAGCCTTGTAGCAATTTGGCTTATGTTGGATATTGTGTTCATCAAATCCAAAATAAATTATTTAATTTTAATTAATTCACATTTATGGGCGATAGTGTGTCCAGAGGTATGACTTCAAAGTATATATTCTCAACTAGAGTTGGGCTTTCTGTTTGAATGGTTTTCATATTGTATGTTTTCTGAGAATAAAGATTCTAGGCACCAATGTTAGTATACATTTATGTGTTTATCGAACTTGATCATTCAAAAACCCTGCATGGTTTACTGTTGGATATGTTATGTAAAAGGATTCTCGTGATAGTTGTGTGATCCCTAGACCTGAGAGGTCTTTATCGTTGCAGATCGACATTATGTGCTTTTGTGTACATATGGTTGTTGTCTATATCTGACTGGCTATACATCATTACACTGGGTTTGCCATGTTTGCATGTCAACATAAGTGACGCTTAATAAGGAATCCACTTCCCGTGGAGGGAGAATATCTCAAGAAAGAATCCTGAATTTGATTGGACGAAATCCCAAGCTCGATGGTTTAATTGGAAAGTGTTCACTAAGAATCTATAAAATTATTATTTGTAATAATTATATTTTTAAAATGCTTTATCACATTATTTTGGTGTCCAGATAGTGGCCTGGATACTCTATGCTAGTTGTTCAGTGGAGTAGAGTAGTGACAGTAATTTAATTATATGCGTTGAGGTCCATTATTAGATATTGTAAAGTGGAGGCATATTTACGTAATGTTTTCTATCAATATAGGATTTATGGTTATTACAATACTAAGGTGTACTTAGGGGCAATTATGTTGAAGAAAGGAGGGTGAATGGTGGGTGTAGGTGATTGTGATCTTATAGCAGAGAAAGATGTTAGAAGTTTGGTTGTATGCTATTCTGACCATGCTTTTTCAAAGCCATTTTGGGAGGCAGAATTCACCTTCGTGTGAATGGTCAAGGAGAAATCGTTGGGGATAAGGTTGCTAGGGCTCCTAGCTTGCACAGTTTTGGGGTGCATGAGAGTTTTGTCGTTGGGAGCGAAAGGAGGGAGGGGCAACTTCTAAGAAGTCCTTTGCTAAGGTGGTAGGAGGAGGAGGGCTTACGAACATAGTCGCATTGTCGATCCAATCCATGTTAGTAGTGTAACCAAGGTTATTATTCCTCAGAAGGCGTATAAGGAACATTTATAGAAGTTTCATTTTGATCTGATTGCAAAGGTAACTTGCGTTTTCTATCAATTGAAGATCTTCATAGATTGGCTCAAGAAGGCTGGAATCTCAAGGGGAGAGTGGAGATGACGTCCCTTGGCAAGGGTTTCATGGTTTCAATTTTTTTTAGAGGCAAACATGACTGTGGTTTGGAGACGGAGCCCTTTTAAGATTGCAGGTCAAGTTCTTCGTTTCCAAAAGTGGCGTCTTGATTTTAATATCATTGACCATTCTGTTTTGTCAAAGTTAATCTAGATCCGTTTTTTGGATTTTCCTTTCGAATATTGGCATGAGGAATTTCTTCTCTCTATTGCAAAGGTGGTGAGTCATCCGGTAGCTTTGGATAGAAGAACGTGTCGGTCGTCAACAGGCCATTTTGCTAGGGTTCTTGTGTAAAATCTAAATTGGGTTTTTTCACATAAGCCCTAAACATATCCTATACAAGCACTAGAACACGAATCAAATAAATATCGGTGAACAGAGGCGTACCTTGCACCATAGTATGTTGGAGATGATTCGATGCAGTTCCCAATGAACTTCTCTTCCCTGGTTCTGGATCTTCCAAAGCACCTCAAACCTCCTTATTTGCTCTCTACCTTTTTGTGTTAAAGTGGAGAAGAAACGAATGAGTGTTGTGGGGACCCAAAATAGAGTATATATAATACTATCCTGACCCTAAAACCCTAAACCACAATGGGTTGGGCCAGCATATCCCTAAACTAGAGAGTGAACCGAACCAGTCTGTGTAACTTGATTCTCACCAATTAATCAACCTAAATAATTAATTTAGCCCAAAATCTTGTATTCTACCACTTGAGCTATATTAATTATAAAGATGTCCTTTAATTGGTGTGGCCATAGAACCTCATTACTATAACCCCACTTACTTTGATCTAGTTGAAAAACCCACTCATGTCGAGCAACAACAGAAGATAAACCTCAACATACAACATACAACTTTTTGTCATTACAAACATAAATGAATTATCAACGTGAACCCTGTGAGATATTAACATGGAAATAGTGACATGCACTGTAACTTGACAAATGTCATTCCATGCAGGTCCTTAACTTTGATATTAACCTATATTTTGGCAAACCACCTATAACCTGGGATTAATATCTAACTGTAGTAAAACCACCTATCAACTTTGGCAAATACTGCCTATAAACTGTGGCAAATTAAACCATAAATATCAACAAACAAATACATGATGGAATTATTTTGCATAAAATAAATGCAGATGTCAAATAAGGAATATAACCATATCCATCAAACTGTACCCAAACAAACGGGCTAAAGTACCAAACATAAATGAATAACCAACAAGAAGCAAAATTCCCACTAACCAAGCATATCGAATGACTCGATAATACCCCTGTTTGAAACCTGACCTTTGAACACTCCCACTGGCAAGGCCTTAGTTAGAGGATCTGCCAACATGCTATTAGTCTTCAAGTGCTCAACTGAAATTTGTTGTTCAGTGATTTTCTCTCTCGTCAGAAGATACTTGAGCTCAATGTGCTTGGAACTACTAGACTTCTTATTGTTCTTTGAGTAGAAAACAATAGAGCTGTTATCACAATATATCATCAAAGGTCTTGATATGGAATCTATAATCTTCAATTCAGAGATGAAAATTTTCAACCACACAACTTGTTTAGTACCCTCATAAAGTGCTATAAACTCTGCCTGCATTGTGGATGAAGCCAAAATAGTTAGCTTTGCACTCCTCCAAGAAATGGCACCCCTTGCCAACATAAAAAATGTAACCTGAAGTGGACTTTAGATCATCAATAAACCCATTGAAGTTTGAATCTGAATATCCCATTACCTCAAGTTGATCACACCTGTTGTATACAAACATAGAGTCTTTGGTCCTTTGCAGATACCACATGACCTTCTTGGCAGGCATCCAATGAGCCAAGTCGGCATTGGATTAGAATCTACATAATACACTCACTGCAAATGCTATGTCGGGAAGAGTACAAACATGTGCATACATCAAACTCCCTACTGCTGAAGCATAGGGTATGTTTATTATGGAACCTTTCTCAACTTCATTTTTGGGACATTGCTCCTTGTTTAACTTGTTACCTTTGCTGATAGGCACATCTCCAGCTGAATACTTGGACATATTGAACCTGTTGAGAACTCGATCAATCAATGCTTTCTGAGATAATCCCAGAAGTGCTCGTTTTCTAGCACAAACAATATCAATGCCAATGACAAATTTACTTTCACCTATGTCTTTCATCTCAAAATTTTCAAACAGAAAACACTTCGTTTTGAGAAGCAAAGTCATGTCATTGCTAGCCAGGAGAATATCATCAATATAGAGCACCAAAAATATGAATCTACTCCCACTGATCTTCTGATAAATGCAGTGATCCATGGTATTTTCAGCAAAGCCAAAAGATGTAACAACATCAACGAACCTTAAGTACCACTGCCTTGAAGCCTGCTTCAAACCATATATTGACTTCTTGAGCTTGCAAACCATTCTCTCTTTACCCTTAAATTTAAAACCCTTTGGTTGATGCATATAGACATCCTCATTCAAATTTTCATTTAGGAAATTTGTTTTAACATCCATCTGATGTAGTTCCAAGTTATAATGTGCCACAAGTGTCATGATAATCCTAAAGAAATCTTTTGATGACACTGGAGAGAAGGTCTTCTTGAAGTCAATTCCTTTATTGTGTGTAAACCCTTTTGTTACTAGTCTAGCCTTGTAGTGATCAACATTGCTTTTAGAATCTTTCTTGGTTTTGTAAACCCATTTGCAGCCTATGGCTTTACAACCCTTTGGTATTTCAACCTCCCACACCATTGGTACTCATGGATAACAATTCATCCTCCATTTTATCCACTTAGAAGAATTCATGCTGCTAATGGCTTGTTCAAACTAACTGGATCCTCTTCATCTCCTATGTAAAAATCACATTCATTTAGATAAATAATAATAGTCTGAAGGAATGGTTAACCTTCAAGCCCTAACCGGTCTTGCTGGTCTTTCTGGTGGTAATGCTGCCTCAACCTCAATTGTAGGTACATCTGGCAAAGCTGTGTCAACAATCACATCGTCACCAATAGCCTCAACAATAGGCTCTGGTAAATTATCTCCAATCATCAAGGGTAGCTCAGTAGAACGAACTGTCTCAACTGGAATCTCAACTCTCTCTTCCTCAAACACAAGATTGCGTGCCTCAGGAGTTCTCAAAATCATCTTCAATGAATTTAACAACACTATTCTCAACTAGTCTAGTGCCTGAGTAGGGACAATAAAATCTAAAGTCTTTTGACCTCTAAGGGTATCCCACGAAATGACAACTGATAGTTTTGGGATCAAACACCTTTTCATTTGGGTTGTACAATTTAGCTTCCGCCCTACAACCTCAAACATGCAAGTGTCTAAGGTTGGGCTTCCTACCAATCCAAAGCTCATATAGGATTTTGGGAACCGATTTACTTGGTACCCAGTTAAGAATAAGTGTCAGTCTTAAGCACCTCACCCCATAATGATTCTGGTAGACCACTATTACTGATCATACTCCGCACCTGTCTTTCAAGGTACGGTTTCTCTTTTCTGCAACACCATTTTGTTGTAGTGTCCCAACCATAGAATTTTGATGAGATATCCTATGCTCCTGTAGGTATTTGGCAAACGGTCCTAGGTATTGATCTGTATCACCATGCTTCCCATAGTACTCACCATCTCTGTTAGACCTGACAACCTTGATTTTCTTGGAAAGAAAATTCTCCACTTCAACTTTAAAGATTATGAAAACATCTAGGGTAGTGTAGGGAAATGCCCACAAATGTCTGTGTGAATGAGCTCCAACAATTCCTTGCTTCGGACTGCCTTCTTCTTTTTAGACTATCATATTCCCCTTCATGCAATCCACACACACGCATGCCATGTGAATCAAGTTCGATCAAGATGCCATCCTTTACAAGTCTATCTATCCTCTCCTTGGAGATATGCCCTAACCGTTTGTACCACAAATTGTAAGATTTTTCATTGATAATAGGATGCTTAGTGCCAACATTCATCACCCATGAAGATTCATGATTCACTTTATAAAGCCCATCAACTAAACATCCACTACCAACAATACTAGAGGCATGAGATAAGGTAAAACCATCTTTATTGAAATTAAATGAATAACCATCTCTAGTAAGAGTAGAAACTGAAATCAAATTCCTCCTCATGGAGGGAACATAAACTGTATTGTTCAAATCAATAAAAATGTCTGAACTTAAGTAAATCCTAACTACTCCAATGGCTTCAACTTCTACTCGCTCTCCATTGCCAACGAACACGTGCACCTCATCCTTGCTTGGCACCCTCCTGCTTATTAGCCCCTGCAAAGAATGAGCGACATGTATTGAGGATGCAGAATCAATCCACCAAGAATTCATAGGAGCATCAATTACAAAAGATTCAAAACAAATAAGTGATAGATCAACAATACCAGGACTACTATTATGTTTCGGCTCATGAGGTTCAAGTATTTGTCTTGATTTTGACACTCTTTGAGAAATGCTTGTATGTTCTGCTGTTGATTGGCCATGTCCCTAGTTTATCTTTTGATGAACTGGGCCAAGTTTTTGAGTTCTTGTGCTATTCCTGGTAGGGATCTTATGTCTTCGATCTGCTCATATTGCTAGTATGCTCTTTGACTATAGGGTCCAAATGGGTTGAGACCTTTTGAAACATAAGTCCAAATAGAGGCATCGACTTCTTTTACGATCTTGTAGATCTCCTCCAGGGTGGTATACAAGCTTTCATCTTGTTCCTAATGACATGCCCAAGTGCTATAATGACATATCTCAATTGTTGGATGGTTGAAGCAAGCTCGTCCCTTTCTTGGGTTTGATCGAGTAGTTGATTGTTTCCAAACATGTTGTCAGTTAGACTATCAAGTCTTTCACTACTTTGCTCATCAACATCTATGCCAACGAAGTTGTTGTCACGGTCCTCTTCTTCTTGTAGCCCTTCAGGTATGGACTCGACGGGAATCTATTCTTCATGATCAGAATTGATCATCATCAAAGTCTTAAGAATCTTCATCCTCATCAACCCTTATGTTTATCATGATGACATCATCAGGTAGGGCTTCCACTAGAATGATGGCAGTTAGGGCTTGGACCAGCTATTCAGTCCATTCTGTAACAGGGGGATCATGTTGACCCTCGACCGATGTGATCAAGGCTTGTAAGTTAATTGGTCGATCCTCCTCTTTAAGATTGTTAATGGACTTAAAGTTTCCATCATGTGGCGGAAGGAGGTTGGTCTGTACATTGGGTTGGCTTGATTGACTCGCAAACTTTCCCTCATCAAGTAGATCTTAGATTGCATGCTTTAATTGGTAACACTCATCAGTCGCATGCCCATTTTGTTGATGGTACTCACAAAAGAGGTTGGGCTTGTACCATTTCGGTAATGAGTTTGGCAAGTTAGCTACTGGATCTTGGTCAGGACCCCTTGTTGGATTAGTTTCTTGAGAACTAAGCTCAGGGGCATGCCTATATCTATCAAGTGTTTTCTCTGCCGGTTCATTCCTGCCCTTGGGGCATTGTTCTCAATCAGAAGTGGGGCCTCTATGGTTGGTGCCACCACGTTCACCTCGGTGTTCTTGCTTGGAAAGGTCTTTTTACTTGCCCCAGTTCACTGATTATTCAATGTTACACCTTGCTTAGGATTCCCTTGGATCAAGTCAGGAGGGTTCAAGGCATCTTCAACTTGCTCGCTCGCTTCAAACAAGGCCTCAAAGGTAGTCAAGGGTTGAGCAAACAAATAAGTCGTGTAGGACATCTGGAGATTCTTGATGATCATCTTGACCTGTTCTTTCTCCGTGGGCTGGTCTCACATTAGTGAAACCTTGGACCTGAACCTCATCAGGTACTGAGTAAACCCTTTGTTAGCCTCTTGCTTAGTAGTTTCCAAACCTCAACTGGTCAATTCATCTAGGTGTTGTACGAGTATTGGTTCTTAAAGACCTTCACCATGTCATCCTAAGTGCGGGTTTGAGAAGAATCCAAGGACATAAGCCATCTCAAGGTGGGCCCAGTCAAAGACATTTGGAATGTCTGGCCCATTTGTTGTTCAGAAAAGTTCCTCATTCTCATCTGGCCTACGTATACCCTAAGGTGGGCTCATGGGTAATCGATTTCATCAAATTTATTGGATTTCCACTTGAAACCCTTAGGTAAACGTGCTTCAGGGAAGAAACAAAGTCCCTCAAAGTCGATCATCTGGTCCTCTACCCCTTTCACATTCTTCATAACGTGTTCCAATTTCTCAACCTTTTGCTTTAGGAGTCGAATCTCAATCGAGTCAACGGTGAGCTACAACCCGGATGTGATGACCTCCTCTTCTAGGGCCAGATTAGGGAATTGTAAAGAACCTCTATGGAGTCGTGTGTGACTCTGGTCCAAATTGGCTTGTGGCAATGCAGGAGTAGGGACACTTGTTGCCAACTTAGTCAGTAGGCTTACAAGAAGTTGCATCTGAGTCTTCAGCTCCTCAATGTCCGTACGATTGGTTTCATTACCCATTTCTTGTTCAAGGGGACTTGAGACGCGAACTAATCTTCTTTCGTCCCTAGCCCAACTAGTTGTAGAACTGGTATCCTGTCGTTCTAAAGTAATGGTTCCTAATTAGATAGGGTCACGATTAGACCAAAAAGGAGAAATTAAGGAGAACCTAGGCCTATGATAAACCTCATACCCCAAGTATGTCACCCTAGGAAAGTTATGATATGCAATATGATATGCAATATGATGTGCAAACAAGTTCACAACAAGCATGCCAATCCCAAACAAAGGCTAGTAAGTGTGGGCGCTAAGTTGATAAAGTTCTAAGTTGACCCATACGTCAGACGTCGCAAATTGGCGAAACGGGCCCAAAACGAGATCAGAGTTGATCAGGCCGGTTAAGAGCAAGGTCAACAAAGTGCCGATTCGGTTCTCAAACAATATTACAGTTAGTGTGTCGTGACCTAAGCGTTGGGCTCTAAATCCCTACATGATGCATGCTGGTTAGAGGATAATAGGACCGAAAAAAGGTTCCCTTAGCAAGGTGCTCCTATATACCTCTCACCACTCCTACAAGTAAGATGATCAAGCGGTACGATGGTGCAAGCCTCTTTGATATACCAAATGGTACGATGCTAAGAGTTCTAGTTTCACCAAGGGTAAGCCGCGTGTCTACACACTGGGCCCAGGGTTACACTATGTGGTGTAAGTAACAGGGTTAAACCATGCGTTGTTGGCATGACCAATGGTGTGTGATAGTGTATGCAAATTATGATGCAAGTTAGTGCATAGAAGTTAGCATCCAAAAGCATACAATAAAAGAAAAAGCATGTTATAACAATACAACATATGCCAAGCACATCAAAAGTCTGACATATTTTACAAAGTAAAAGCTATCCCTAGTGGAGTCGCCAATGTTAGGACAATGACATGATGGAGGATCTCCATGTGGACTCCACCTTGCTGCCTCTTTGGGGAGGAGGGAGAGGTCCATTGAATGTTTGGATTCGCTTCCTAGAGGAGGGTCTAGGACCCAAAAATTGTACTATAGTGACTCTCATGCGATGCCCTTTTGGGGATAAATGGTCCGTTGGTATTGGTACGGGTCAAGTTACGGTCTAGGGAAGGTATTAGGCACCCTAGTCCGTCTGGACTTGCTGGTCTTTCCATTGCTAGGCACAGTTGGCTAAGGTCATTGCATGCTTTTGGGGGCTATGTAAAGTACAAGGAAAATTGTAAGAAAGTAAGATATAAGGATGAAGGGGGAGAAAAACATACCCGGAGGTTCGGCTGCAAGGCAAGGGTTAGTATACGGAAAGTAAAAGTAAAGGACTCAAAACCGATGGGACCTAAGCATGATTGACTCTAACTAGTTTGAGCATGATGGAATGATGGACATATGAAAATAAAGAAAACAACCTATTCTAAATGCACAACATGGAGGGAGTAAAGAACAAGAGAGTAAATATGCAAACTAAAATTAAAGATGCATGAGAGACATATGTATGGCATGTGAAAATATGTAATGTTTGAATGTAAACATGAGGGAGTCTTAGAATAAGGGATAGGGATCATGAAAAGATGCATGCATGGAAGTGATCAAGATATAGCATAAAAAGCAGTAAGAAAAAGCAAGGACTGTGTGTGATCACCATCTAGATAGATGGGATCACCTTCCTCTAGAGATGTAAAATGAAATAGAAAGGGAGAACCATGTAGATTAAACAAAACTTAAAAAATGAAGGAAAGCCTACCTAGTTTGAAGATGACCCAAAACAGAGGTGTGGAGATTTCCCTTTTGTAATTCAGGAGATTTGGACGTTGAGCAAGTATCGACGCTTGTAAGGGGTTTCTCTTGTCTCTTTGCAACACTTCATTGTCCAAGTGCCAAGATCAGCGGATTGATGCCTCTAAGCCTTGATCTTGAAGTTTCAAGGGGGTATGTATCACTCAAGAGGTGGGGGAGGCAATAAGCTAAGGCTAAATGAGGGGTCAAAGACTAAAGACTCAAAGCTCTTGAATAGGGGAGACTGTCTATGAACGGGGGACCAAGCAAGACTTTATGTGAAGTGCATGTCACCCAAGTTGATGCCTCTAAGCCTTGATCTTGAAGTTTCAAGGGGGTATGTATGACTCAAGAGGTAATAGGCTAAGGCCAAATGAGGGGCCAAAGGCTAAAGACTCAAAGCTCTTGAATAGGGGAGACTGTCTATGAACGGGGGACCAAGCAAGACTTTATGTGAAGTGCATGTCACCCAAATTACCCTCCTCAACATGGGCGGGGGTGTATTTATAAATGTAGAGGGGTGTGTGCACTCCCAAATTCGTGTAGGGATCCTTGGCTTAATCCGGATAGTCCAAAGGAGGGGTCTTTGCATCGATGTGGGTGTAAAGTCAAGGTAAGAGCCGATGGGTGGGTAGCAAGTATTTAGTTGCCTTAGGGTACGTTTCTTGGGGCCTAAGGGAGCCAAGATTGAGATCCAAGTTGCCAAATTCGTGCTGGGTCGCGAAAGGAAGTGAAATCGAAGCTAAACATGGCAAGTTTTGGCTTCTTGAATTTGCACAGATTCAACATTGAAATTTCCCGAGTCGATATTGAAGTGGGGTGAGGTCGACATCGAGCGACTATCGATGAACAACACTCGACATCGAAGGAAATGGATCGGCTGTCGATGTTTAATTTCTAAATGTTGAAGTAAGTTAGATAGTAGGGGGTTTTGCTTGACAATCAAAGGGTATGGCTCGATGTCGATGGAAGGTGGGCTCGATATCGACTCGGGGCCTTTGACTGTTGACCTAGGTTTCAGTGTCAACAAGGGTGATTTGGACTGTTTGGGCCAGGTTCTGTGCTGGGCCAGACTTGTTCAAAGAGGTCTTGGTTAGAGCTAGCCTTTCCAGGGGATCTTGGAGGGCTTGGAGGCTTTGGTTTGGGCTCTGGCAAGGGGAATTGATGATCGATAAATGGATTCGGGCAGTGTGCATTGACGCTACATCCACAGATACACCGGCTCTAGGCCTTGGAGGGTACTCATCATCGTTACGGGAAACCTTCGGGGGGGGGAAGACAAAATGAGGTGTCTACATCCCCTTGAAAAATCATACGTATAGAAATTTAATTACAAAAATGACATTAGGCAACATCCCCATACCATGGTTACCCCTCAAGCCCCACATGTGACACGACCATAAGCCATACAGACAGCGCTGGACGAAACGGTCGTGACAGCGCGCCCAATGAGCATCCAACGGCTGGGCATGTTGGGTGTGCCCCAGGATGTGTGCCTACACGCATCCCAATGTATGCACAACCAGCCTAGTAGTTGGAGGGCTCATTGGGCTCTCAACTCATTGGAGAGGATATTAAAAAAAGGGAAAGAGAACGCTTCTTGACTATGTGCGACGTCTGTGCCCAGACACAAGATCATGTCAAATGATTGCCACACCCTTGGCAATTTCTGCCTTTTCATGGGGGTGCGGTGATCATTTCATATGACCTTATGT
This sequence comes from Telopea speciosissima, assembly GCF_018873765.1. Classification (NCBI taxonomy): domain Eukaryota; kingdom Viridiplantae; phylum Streptophyta; class Magnoliopsida; order Proteales; family Proteaceae; genus Telopea; species Telopea speciosissima. The sequence continues at coordinate 67,359,899 of NC_057922.1, read as the reverse complement.
CTAGGCGCAAGGGTTGCATGCTCCACGTGACTAGGTACTCAATTAGTGTTCTTTCTCCACCCCAAAAAATAAAAATAAAAAAAAAGCACAATAAAAGGAGTGGACGTTAATACCAATTTTGGCCGATTCCCTTCCAAAAACAAAGATTAGGGCATGTTTGGGCCCATTCTTTACCGATCCTGAGAACGATTCCCGATCTGGATCATAGTTGGAAAACTAGGTTTTGACTCGGGCGAGTCACCCGCGTTGAGTCAAAAAATGGGAAAACTTGGTCATGATTCATGTAGACTCGTTCAATCCAAAAACTAACCAGACTCGGTCCGCATTTGTCTAAATCGCTTGTGACTCGGTGTTTTGTTTTTTACTGAGTCAAATAAACTCAACCGAGTTTAGTTAATCTTTAACTTCTCTCCGAAAAACTAGTTTAGAGATCCTCATTGAACCTAAAACTTGCTCAGATCGCTCTGTGAAGCGTTGCTGCTGCTTCGTCTTCTTTTTCTTCTCTCTTACTCTCTCATTATCTCATAACCAAAACCAAAAATAAGAAGGATAAAAGGATAGAATGGGGGTGTTTCAGCTACAAAGTACAAAGCCTTGTTGATGGCTCTCATGGCGATTGTTCTTATCATCTTATATGTCATTGAAGACGCTAGCATTGCTGATCTCTGGCCCCAAGTCCTGCTTCACCTCAACACCCATAAAGAATAATAGAAAAACAACCTAATCGTTCTCCAGTCATCTCGTGAATCTCTCCCTCTTCCCCTCCATCTTTCTCCCTCTATCGTCTTCTTCCTTAAATCCTTTCTCCGAGTCTCTCCATGAGTTTTTGCATCTGCTAGCGTTAGCGTTAGCCATTGGGAATCGTGAGATGGACAAATAGAGACATTGAGGGAGCATCTATGGCTGAGAGCATGAATTGCATGTTTTCAGGTTTTTAGCTAGTAAGTAGAGTAGCCTTTGGGCTCCTTGAAGAAAGAGAAGGATGATTTTTTTGGGAAATGAAATGAAGGACGGTTAAAATATTCAATATATATTTGATTTAAAGCTGTGAAGTATTAGTGGACTTCAAAAGATAGAATGTTAGGCCAGTTCTCTAATTTTTTTTTGCTAAAGAACGATTAGGCCTGTTCAACTTCTCGTGTGTGAGACTTGAACTGAAAAAATTGAATGCAGACTTGTAGAGGAGCGTAATTAACTATATAAGAAGTCAAGGTCATTCCCATTATGTATTTTGACGGATTATTATCCCCTCCAATTCTGACACCCCCCATTCCTCCAATTCTTCTGTAGATGATCGCCACATGGCCAAAACTAATCTTACGATCCATTTTAAAATTCAGTTTTTGCTTTTCCCAAAAAAAAAAATCACTTTACATTGATTTTGTCTTTTCTTTCCCGTTATTCTCTCTCTCCTTTCTACCTCTGCAACCTACGTTGCGATAGGGATGAGAGCCTGCCGGAGTTCAAAATCGGACCATTTTTCACAAGAAACTATGATCCGAGAAGAACTTCTCCGAGAGATAATCAAATCAGTCACACAATGAAACAATGCAATTCTTAAGCACATTTTACAAACTGCAAGGACAATCAGTACGAGAGCATAAACTGCAAGATGGAATTGGGGATCCCAATTATATTGGAGAATAGGATGTTAAAACTCAACTGAAATTCTTTTTAAAACATCAAAGCTCGAGAATAGGGTGTTTAAACTCCCAAACTGGAAATGCTCACCTCACAGATTTTGTGAGCCTCATGAGCCCTAAAGCCCAACCACCCTCTATTTTATGCGACTCCCAATGTCTAGTATCCAGTTTTCCATGTTTGAATAGGGCAGTGTGACATTCAAAGTGAATGAAAAAGAAGTGAGAAGAAAATGGAGGTGGTCGTTAGTCGTAACCAAACCAGCAACCATCGATGAGAAGAAATTTCCAACTTTTTTCTAAACTTTCAAGGCAGCACATGGAGAACCATGATTCTTTTTCATGTAAAAATCTCCAAGGTTTCCTTCTCGTGGGGTTGGGTGATTTGAAGAGATTGGGGGTAGAAATCTGTCTTTTGTTCTTCTGCTCCCTATTGCTGTCAAATATAAACATGAATGTTTTGTTAATTTTTCTCTCTACTCAATCCAGTTATGATGTGTGCATTGGGCCACATCCACTGATGGATTAAATTATGGGACTTGTTCTATTTCTTCTTTGCTGGTTAAGAGTTAGAATTTGTATCTTATAATATTGCATTGTAAGAGATAATCCCCTACAAAAAAGAACTATAGAAGGGGAAGATTGTTCAGTGTTGCAGAAGATCATAAAAATAAAAATGATTTAAAGGAGAACAGGACTCGTCAGAAAAATTCCCTTCTTTTTTTAAAGGGAAATTTATGAAACACCCCCCGAAAATGGGTTGAAACTCGGATCACCCCCTGAAATTTGAAAATACTCAGATCACCCCCTGAATTAGAGCCCTATACTCAAATTAGACCCTACCGTTAGTTAAGTGATGAAGTCAGCTAGTTAAATTTTTTGAAAACCCTAAACTACCCTTTGGTTAATGTGAAGTTACTTTTTACCCTTGGATCTAAAAACCCCAATTTTTTTTAAGTTCATAAGGATGAGGGGAATCAGAGAGGAATATTCCCTCATCTTCCCCAAATCAACAGAAAGACAAATGCAAGCCATTGGTTCCAATCTGTCCAAGTTGCAGAAACATCGTCAACAAAAATCTACCAACACCAAATTTTCTTCACTTAATGCTGGCGATACTCTGTTTTTCTAGGCAAAATTGAGATTCGTTATTCTCTGCATCAAGCCATTGGTTCCATCTGCGATTTCAGGGATTGATTGGACATACCAGCAAGGACACTTGACCCTTACCTGAAGCTGGTCCAAGTGATTGTTGTTGTGTTATTAAGTTTTCTCCATGTGCAGGCAAACTCTTTTTTTTTTTTGCAATTTCTGGGCAGTTTTGCATTTAGCATAAGTTTTTATCTAACATTAGATGTGTCTGATCCTTTTGGTCATTATTGGACTCCATTAAAGACTTCTTCGATCTGAGTTTGGTGTCAATCTGACACTCTAGTTTTCTGTTTTATGAAATCACCCAAAATTCTTGATTTCTAATCTCAAACTCTTATTTGGGAGATGAAAAATCAGGGAGAGTGAGGGATAAAAAAAGAATGCCGAGAAAGGGAGACTAAGAAATCAGGGGTTTGAGAGTGAAATCATAAAAGAAAAAGGGAAAGAGATCGAGAAATTAGGGTTTTAGTTTCAAAGCAAGAGGAAAAAATTAGGGGCTCACTACCTACACAGACGGAATCGGATCTCAATCTAAAACGAAGAAAGGAACTGAAAACCCCAAAATTTTCCATTGGAGACCGCTGTCTCTTGGCTTTTTTGTTTTTTTCCCTTCTCTCCGGCGACTCTCCGGCGAACTTACAGGTGTGCGGAAGAGGATGAAATCAGGTTGAGGATGAAGGAAAGGGTAGTATTGTAAATTTAATTTTAATGATTTAGTACAAGGGTAAAATAGTCTTTTTACATCAATAACTAACAGCAGACTAACTCCGTTAGTGTAGAGGGGGTGATTTGAGTATTTTCAAATTTCAGGGGGTGATCTGAGTTTCGACCCATTTTCAGGGGGTGTTTCATAAATTTCCCTTTTTTAAATCAAAGATTAGGTTGCTCACTCCTCAACCCCAAAATCACCATCAGAGCACCAGAACAGAACCTCAGAACCCACCCCTTCATCGCCTTCTGGCAATCCCAAACTAAAGATCCTAACAAAAACAACCGTAAAGTTCCACAAGCCAAATCGGTCTCAGGTTTCCTGTTATTACTAAACAAAATCATCAAAGCGCAAACACCCAACAATCGAAAAACCCCAAATTTAACCCTCCATCTCCTCCTTCCCCATCCCTCAAATCCTCCTCCTCGCGAGGTTGTAGGTCCAGAGAGGAAAGAGAGGTTTGATTTTGAAGAGGTTTTCACCGAGAAACTACGATCCGAGAGGAAAGCGCACACAGGTTGCAGATCTAGAGAGGAGGGAGGAATGGTCCGATTTTGAACTTCGGCAGGCTCTCATCCCTCTCGCACGCAAGTTGCAGAGGTAGGTAGAGAGGGCAGAGAGAACAACGGGAAGAAAAGTGATTTTTGGGAAAGGGGAGCAAAAAGTGAATCTTAAAATGGACCGTAGGATTAGTTTTGTCCACGTGGTGACCATCGGGAGAGGAATTGGAGCCTTGGAGGGGTGTCAGATAAAAATCCGTATTTTGACATGATTCGATTTGATCAGATTTGACTCGCCTGAGTCACCAAATTTTTTTAAAAAAAAATCCATATTTTGACACGATTCGATTTGATCAGATTTGACTCGCCCGAGTCATAAGATTAAAAAAAAACGAGTGAAGTCGAAAAACCTGGTTTTCCAACGAATCGAGGATTTTTATCCGTAGTCAAAACGCAAACTCCTTTTAAATTATCATCCAAACTCGCGCATTTACAAACAAAATGGCGGAGTCATCGGTGGTTTACTCCAAGTCATTTCATCTGCTAACCCATGCCGGGACTTCGGTTTCAGCTCGACGCCGATCGTCCCGCTGCTACCCGATCTCGTTGGGTTGTTTGAATCAGTACAGATCTTCGAGTGGTAACCTGCTCCACAGCAAAACTTTCGCCAAGCAGCAGCTTCGTCCCAGTGAGATTATAAGGGTTGTCGCGGGTTCTGACGTCACGCCATTGATCCCTGAATCGACGAAAGAGGAATTTGAGTTTCCCCTGGATACGAGCGGTGGAGACGGTTTTGGTGGTAGTGGTGGTGGCGGCGGCGGTGACGGTGGAGACGACGAGAACAGAGGCGGCAACGAAGGCAATAATAACGAGGGGGAAGGAGATTCCAACAGAAACGAAAATAACAAGACGATGGCCATGTCAATGTCCCAGAAACTGACACTCGTTTATGCTGCTTTGGTTGGAGGTATACAGTCATTCTTCCTCTCTTTTTACTGTTTTTCCTCTGCTACATTAAACCCCAAGTAGTTGAAAAAAGATTTAGAAGAGTTAGGGTCGTTTGATTAGATGTGATGTAAACATAAAATAAAACGAAGGAAAATGTTCTCTGAGCCGCAGGGGAAGGTACGCTGGCACTCTTTGTTTTTCTCTCTCTCTCTCTCCTCATCACATGAAATGGCATCCCTGATTATCTGCCTCCTATTTACTAAATCTATGCTGCTTGCTCGGAGAACCCTCTCCCTTAAACAAAATGGAAAGTTTTGTAATTCACTACTAAGAACAATTATGTAACTTACTTAAAATATACATGGTAACTATTATATGTTGGAACAATTTTTAGCTATATTTGGGATGAAAGTGATGTAAAATTTAGTTTTTGAACTATTTATACGATTATTTTTTGAGTAATCCCACTAGGAGCCAGGGTAATGGGGTCACACACAAGGGCTGGCCGATTGGGTTAGGGTTCATAAATCTAGGTCAAAACTAGGGTTAGGGTTGGACAATGGCAATGGGGTTTATGGGGTTTTAATGTGCAAGTCTAGGGTGCTTTTATGGCATATAAATAATAGGATTTGGGAAGGTTTTAAAATTCTGCAATTTTGGACAGAATTGTGTTGCAGGCTTTGGGTTTTAATGGAGTGAAGGAATGGAGGGGATAGAGTGGGAGTTATGAGCTGGGTTTTGGATCGAGTGTAGGGAGAAGTGTGGGGGATGTATGCTGGAAGTTTGGTTTGAAACTGATGGACAGATTTGAAGTTATGGAGGAGTCCTAGTTAGGGTAGGAGCTGTAGGTTTAATGGAGGGGGTGTAAAATTGGTTTTGAGGTATGATGGGGAAAGGATGGCTTAGGTTGGAGGATGAAGGAGAGAAGGATGTATTCTGGAATTGAGAGTAAACTTACTGATTTGAAGAACCAGCAAGGCAGTAGCTAGGAACTTGAAGAAACCTCCCGATCTTCATGATGCAAGGAGTCGTAGGAGTCCACCCACCCTGTATCACCTTGAGATCCACAAGGATGCAAGCTCAGAGAGCAATCGGCTATGGCAGCAGCAAGCTAGAAGCAAAATTTATTTAATTGAACTGTGGGGGAGCCTCCCACGTTGGTGTTTATTTATAAGCAGGGTTGAGCCCAAAATCCTATTCAGATTAGGACTGATAATTCCCATTCTGATTCCTTATTACAAACAACAGACTTGTACTCCAAATCTGAGTACAAAAACAAATTTAAACAAATCAACCCTCTAATAAAATCGTGGAGGGGAAGTAAATCTAAGCAACAACTTAAAAATAATTAAAAGGGGGAAAAGACTGATTTGCCCCTAATAACTTAGACACTAAAAAAACTAAGTATGGGAAAAGGCTCCAACGAAAAAACAAAACAGCAGCCTTCTCAAGGCTTCTTCTTCTTCTTAGTGCTTGGACCTGCATCAGCTCTCCCCGGCTTAGAAACATTCATCTCCGATGAATGGGTGAATCGATCATACAACTCGGGATCAAGCCTCTTGAAGTCATCTTCATGGATCCAAGTACTGTCCAGGCATGGGCGACCTTTCCATTTGACAAGGAAATAATGGTAACCGGTGCCGTGTCAAGTGGTTTTGTGCATGTCATCCAGAACCTCCTCGATCACATCTTCAGTAGGTGGCTTGAGTTGGGCCAGCCTCAACATATGCTCCGAATCATCATCATCTGAATGATGCCCGGTGTACAAGTAAAGATCAGCCACGTTAAATACATTACTTATGCCTATGTCAGTAGGCAACTCTAGAACATAAGCATTGGGTCCAATATGTTTCAGCACCTTGTATGGACCCATCTTCTTCGGATGGAGTTTACTATCGACACCCGGCTGGTGTCGCTCTAGGTTCACCCGGACCATGACCATGTCTCCAGGCTTGAACTCAGCGAACCGGCGATGCTTATCAGCAGTGGCCTTGTAGTGATCAGTGCTGAGTGCTATCTTCCTTCGAACATCTGCGTGTACCTCGGTGATATGGCAGAGGAACTCATCGGCTTCCATGCTTACCCGAGCTTGAGGAGGTAAGGGAACAAGATCAATAGGACGTTTGTGCTGTATCTCAAGAAGAATCTCGAAAGGGGTACGTTCGGTGGTCCTGTTCATAGAACTGTTGTATGCAAACTCAGCAATGTCAAGGATGGAGGGCCATGTCTTCTCATAATCTCGGACCAAATACCGCAACAAGTTACCAAGGCTTTTGTTTACTACCTCTGTTTTCCCGTCAGTCTAGGGGTGAAATGCTGTAGAGAACAGAAGCTTGGTGTTTGTCTTCAGCCATAGAGTTTTCCAGAAGTAACTTACAAACTTTACGTCACGATCAGAAACAATGGTACTTGGCAGCCCATGGATGCGAACTATCTCCTTGAAAAACAACTTGGCAATGTGGGAAGCATAAAGTGTTTTTCGACAGGGGATAAAGTGAGCCAACTTGGTGAATCTGTCAGCCACCACCATGATGGAGTGAAATCTTTCTCTGGTAGGGGGCAGTCCAATTACGAAATCCATACTGATGTCAACCCAGGGCTGGTGAGGGATCGGCAATAGTGAATAGAGGCCTGTGTTCTGCTTGGTACCCTGAGGTAGCTGGCAAACTCGACATCTCCTGATTACATGCTTTACATCTTTGGCCAAATGAGGCCAATAGTACCGATCAGTCACCTGCAAGATGGTTTTATCTTTCCCAGAGTGTCCTTCTAGGCCTCCTCCACGTAACTCCCTGATAACGTGGTGCCGTAGGGACGAGTCGAGAATGCAAAGCCGTGTTCCTAAGAATAGGTAACCTTCATGTAAGGAATACTTAGGGTGCTGTCCACCTTGCTTCAAATCAGCATATAGGACTTGAAAGTCCTTGTCACTAGCATACTTTTCTCTGATTTGCTCGATGCTAAGTGCATGGGCTGAAAAAGTGTTCAGGGTCAGGACTTTTTTGCTCATTGCATCAGCCACTGTGTTCTCCTTTCTTGACTTATATTTAAGGGCAAAATTAAAATCCTGTAGATAAGCAACCCATTTAGCATGCCTGGTGATAATGGATTTCTGTGAATGGAGGTGCTTGAGTGCCTCATGATCAGTGTACAGGACAAATTCTTTGCCAATAAGATAGTATCTCCAATGTCGCAATACCTGAACAACAACATAAAGCTCAATGTTATAGGTAGAATACCGAGTCTTGGCATCATTAAGTTTTTCACTGTAGAAGGCAATGGGATGCCCATTTTGCATAAGAACTCCTCCTAGACCAATATGGGAAGCATCAGTAGCAACTTCGAATATATGGTCAAAATTGGGCAAGCGTAGTACTGGAGCCTCAGTCATTTTCTTCTTAATCACTTGGAAAGCTTTGTGAGCTGCTGCTGTCCATTCAAATTTGCCCTTACTCTGATGGTGTATTCGGTTATGGGTGCCATGATGGCCCTAAAATTGCGAACAAATCGCCTATAGAAAGATGCCAAACCGTGGAAGCTTCGTACTTCAATGAATGTCGTTGGAGTAGGCCATTCAACAATGCTTCTGACCTTTTCCGGATCAGCTTCAACACCCTTCGAAGAGATGATAAAACCAAGGAAAACAACCTTGGGCAGTATGAAGGAGCACTTCTTCAAATTGATGTATAACTTCTCTTGCCTGAGTACTCTTAAGACTTGTCTCAAGTGGTTAATGTGGTCATCTGGGTGCTTACTGTACACCAAAATGTCATCAAAATAAACAACCAGAAATTTACCAATAAGGGGACGAAGTACCTGTGTCATGACTCATGAATGTGCTAGGTGCATTTGTCAGACCGAAGGGAATAACCTTCCACTCAAACAGTCTGTCTTTAGTCTTGAAGGCTGTCTTCCATTCATCTCCAGGCCGGATATGAATTTGATGATACCCACTTCGAAGATCAATTTTAGAAAAGATCATTGAACCGGACAGCATGTCTAACATATCATCAAGTCTAGGAATTGGGAACCTGTACTTGATGGTGATCTTGTTGATAGCTCTGCTGTCCACGCACATGCGCCACGAGCCTTCCTTCTTTGGAGTCAACAAGGCTGGAACTGCACAAGGACTTAGACTTTCTTCAATGAACCCCTTTTGGAGCAGCTCTCCTACTTGCTTATTAAGTTCTGCATGCTCTGTCGGACTCATCCTGTAGGCGGGCAGATTTGGTAACATAGCATCAGGTACCAAATCGATGGCATGCTGAATGTCTCTCAGTGGGTGCAACTCGTTGGGCAGTTCCTCTGGCACCACATTTGAGAAACCTTGTAATAAGTCCTTGATGGGCTGTGTAAGCTTCATTTCTGATTGGGCAGCAACCTCTTTTGTTACCACGGCAAGAACCAAGCTTGAATCATGGCTGGTTTGTTCAAACTCCTTTTGTGGGACAGCTAACAAGTGACCTCCAGATTCTGTCCCCTTCTCATTGATGCGCATGGTACGGCGTTTACGTATCTCTTTAGGCAAATTAAGGGGTAACCAAGTAATCTGATTTCCTTTATGTTGAAACACACACTGGTTTTTTCTTCTACGGAGAGCAACATCGTTGTCGTATAGCCATGGTCTTCCCAATAGAACATCAGTCATTCTCATCGGGATGATGTCACACCAAATCTCCTCTGAGTATTGTTGGGCCTGTTGGGGAACATAACATCTCTTGTTCACATCTAGTTTATTTCCATTTAGTAAGGAGACTTTGTATGGCATTGGATGTTTTTCAAACTTCAGGTCTACTTTCTTCACAAAGCCTTCGGAAACAACATTAATCAACTACCGCTATCAACAATCAGCTGGGCAATGCACTTTCCTGATTGCATGCGGGTATAGAAGATGCAACTACGTCGCCAATCTTCACCTTTGGTTTCGGCATTCAATATACGTGCTACCACATGAATACCTCGGGTATCTTCAAATTCATCACCCAGGTCATCAAAGTAAGCAGCCCCATCATCATCATCAGTAGGGGGTAATGCATAAATACCCTGTTCATCAATATCATCAGGGTTTTCTTCTTCCCTTTCAGCTACATGAATTGGCTTATGCTTTTGTAGACAATCCTTAGCATAATGGCCTTTTTCATTATAGTAATAGCACGTGTTTGGGTCATTGCTGGTCATTGGAGCTTTGCCCCTATTGTCTACACGAGACGAGCTGCCAGTAGAGTAGGCTGTCCGTGTAGAACCAGCAGTAATGTTGTTACCTCTATTGTAACCATTAGTTGGTTTGGATGCTGGAAAAGATTTCCTGGAGTCGACAGCAGTGCAGCCAAACCTTCTAGTGGTGTTCAATAGGTCTTCAGCCTTCAAGGCTTTCTCAAAGCAGTCCTTGATGTCCACAACATCAGCAACTCCAGTACCCCTAATAATGTCTGGTCTCAATCCCAGCCGAAATCGAGACAGCATCTGAGTAGCACTTTCTCTGGTGTTAGTACGAGAAGAAAGAGCGTCGAACTTCTACATATACTCGAATACAGTCATAGTCCCTTGCCGTAAGGAGTTGAGTTGATCTTGCAGTTGATCTCTGTAGTGTCTAGGCAAGTATTTCTCTTTCAAGTCATATCTCATGTCTTCCCAATTAGTAGGTGCATCGCCTTCACGTTCCATGTCTCTCTCTACCTTTCGCCACCATTCTCGAGCAGGACCAATCAACTTGGTACGTGCCAGTCTCATCTTTCGATCTTCAGGTAAGTCATACCAGTCAAAATAATCATCCAGGGCAGCAAGCCAGTCATAGAACACCTGGGGATCACCATGCCCATTATACTCCTTCAGCTCGAGTTTGACCTTCTGCGTATCGTACTTCCTATTAGTAGCTTCATCTCTAGTGAAGTAGGATCTCATGTATTTCTCGAAATTAGGTCTTCGAGGGTCTTCTCTAGTTCTGTCCCTATCCTCTCTGTAGTCATCTCTGTCATACCTACGTCAATCTCTGTAATCTCTGTCATGTCTGGAATGGTCTCTGTGGTGGCTGGAGTGATCTCTGTGGTCCCTGTGACGCCTGGGATGATCTCTATGATATTCATCCCTTCCCAGAGTTCCATGGACTTCAGAGTGAACTTGAAACCTGTCCTGCCGTACATACAAAGGGTTGTTTATAAGAGGCACATTCTGCTTTAGTTCCATTGATAACATCCTCTCATTGAGAACTTGCTGATCTGCTGAGAGCTTCTTGAGCATATCCATCATTGCAATTATGGGATCAGGTGGGGGGGGGGGAGCAGATTGTTGTCTATGGTTGGATTGCCATGGTCGGCCATTGCTCTGATACCAATTAATGTGCAGGTCTAGGGTGCTTTTATGGCATATAAATAATAGGATTTGGGAAGGTTTTAAAATTCTGCAATTTTGGACAGAATTGTGTTGCAGGCTTTGGGTTTTAATGGAGTGAAGGAATGGAGGGGATAGAGTGGGAGTTATGAGCTGGGTTTTGGATCGAGTGCAAGGTACTAAAACTCGGGTCTCGGTACCAACTCGGCTCTTGGAAAAACCGAGACGAGTCGAGATCTCGCCGAGTTGGTGCATTTTTTTTTTTCCAACTCGAAGCCTCAACTTTGGGTCAACCCAAGATCTGGACCCGAGATCTTACCGAGATATGTCGAGTTTTGTCCAGTTAGGTAAGGTATTTAAGTGGTAGGTGGGTTAAAATAATGGGTCGAAACCGAGATCCAAATCTAGATCTGAGATCTCGCCGAGATATTGCACTTTTGAGACTTGCAGGCAGTCTCATCTCGGCTTTTCCAAAAACCGAGAAACTCGGCGAGATCTCGAACTATGATCGAGTGTAGGGAGAAGTGTGGGGGATGTATGTTGGAAGTTTGGTTTGAAACTGATGGACAGATTTGAAGTTATGGAGGAGTCCTAGTTAGGGTAGGAGTTGCAGATTTAATGGAGGGGATGTAAAACTGGTTTTGAGGTCTGATGGGGGAAAGGATGGCTTAGGTTGGAGGATGAAGGAGAGAAGGATGTATTCTGGAATTGAGAGTAAACTTACTGATTTGAAGAACCAGCAAGGCAGCAGCTAGAACTTGAAGAAACCTCCCGATCTTCACGATGCAAGGGGTCGTAGGAGTCCACCCACCCTGTACCACCTTGAGATCCACAAGGATGCAAGCTCAGAGAGCAATCGGCTATGGCAGCAGCAAGCTAGAAGCAAAATTTATTTAATTGAACTGTGGGGGAGCCTCCCACGGTGGTGTTTATTTATAATCAGGGCTGAGCCCAAAATCCTATTCAGATTCCTAATTACAAACAGCAGACTTGTACTCCAAATCTGAGTACAAAAACAAATTTAAACAAATCAACCCTCTATTAAAATCTTGGAGGGGAAGTAAATCTAAGCAACAACTTAAAAATAATTAAAAGGGGGAAAAGACTGATTTGCCCCTAATAACTTAGACACTAACAAAAACTAAGTATGGGAAAAGGCTGCAATGAAAAAACAAAACAGCAGCCTTCTCAAGGGTTCTTCTTCTTCTTCTTAGTGCTTGGACCTGCATCAGAACCCCAAACACGCCCCTTTTTGTCCCCTGCCATGTAGACAATTATTTGGCACTCTGCTTGGCTGTTGGATATATAGGAAATCCTTGATAGGGGTATGTCAATTTTCTGGCCTACTTCAATGTATGGCCTACTGTAGTACCATGTGTGTGCATAGGGCTTATCGTCTTATCCTTTATATGTTTCAACGATCCTGTTCATTAAGCATTGAATCTTCGAACAAATGTGGATGATAAGATATGCAGCGTGATCAGAACAGTCTGAAATTAGACACATGTTTGGATGGTGATGTGGGTATTTCACTAAAATTTGGGTGCTTACTTAGCTGTCACATGGACTTCAAGCCATACTTTCTTTTGGTTTTTCCCCCTCTTTTTTGTTGGGGAGGGGGGGTTCTAGAGGAGGGCGTTGTTGTAATAGCAAAATCACTATAAATGAAAAGAGATGTAAGTACCTGGGGTTTTGTTAAGCATTTGTGCTGCATGGTAGAAACTACAACCCAGTCGTGGGCATAGGTTTAGTACACGGTGATGCAGATTTATCACCAAACTGAGCTTCTTTGCTAAGGAATAATTCTAGGGTTGGGTTATATACATGTCGGGCTTTTGATCCCATGGGTTTTCTGTGTAATAGGTCACTTTTATAGGCCTAAAATATGGGTAATTAGGTTGCATACAGGATTAGTTGTTTTAGTTTCATACCTAGTTTTATTTTGGTGTGTTTTTTCATATATTGAACCGGTTCATCCAATGGTTCAATTTAAGTGATTTTAGTAGTTTTCTTTTAAGTGTTTAGTGGGGCTGGATTAGGACTCTGTTTGAGTCTATTTCAGTTTCCTAATCAGTTTAAGTTACCTAATAGGTTAAGGATTGAGTTAGGCCTTTCCTTTTTAGTGTGGGAGTCTATTTTTGAATATTGAACACGAATTTTGATTAATGAAAAGTTTTTTGTTGCTCATCTTCTCCATTGAAGATTTTTGTCTCGTGTTTAATCAAGGCTAGTGGGATTGGTGTTTGATCCAATCGACATTTTGCGGTGTGAAGCCCGGGTGGTTCATTTGAAGGAATTGGTGTTCGATCCAATTGATACCTTACGGTGTGAAGCCCAGGTGGTTCTTCGAAACTCTCATTCAAGTTCTAGTTCAAGTTTTGATTTTTATTCAAGAGCTACAATCAAATAAGCTGCTGCCAAGGAAATTATGCCAGTGAAGTAAGTTTGAATCATCCTCATCCCCTCAATTCTTCTTCTAATCCTCTCACAGCCCAACCCAAACTTTTCCCCTTTTTGTTTTCACTTTTCCTAGTACCTAATTTCTGCCTAGACCAAACCAGCCTACAAAATCCCTCCTTTTGTGGATCGAATTCTCCTCTCACCATAAGGGAAATTCGATCCAGATATTACCGTATCAGCCATAGGTGACCATCATGAACCCTAAAAATCCATTTTTTCCTCTTTTCAAAGACTGAAACCCTAACCTCCACCTTGGTGCCGATTCCAGTACTCTTAACGTAACCTTCACTGGAAGACTTCATTACATCGACTTAGCATAACCCTACCATCAAACTCTAACCCTAATTTCACAATTTTCACCTATTTTGACCTAGCCAAATTACCTAGTTCATAACAGATCCTGGTTATTGGCTTCTAGTTGGTCTTCTACCAATCTAGAACTACATTACATGGTATTGATGCAGGTGCACTGTCTTGGACCGATCCAAACCCATTTGGGTATCCAGACGGAGATGAACTGGGTCTAGTTTGAGTTTTTAGGGCCTAGTAGGATTTTAGGAAGTTTATTTTATTTGGAAAGTATTATGTAATCTTTTAATTTGGGTAGGATATGTAGGAGACAGATAGCAAGTTATCAGTTTCAGTTTTAGAGTCTATCTAGGAGTCATTAAGTCTTTGGTTTTTGTCTTTGTTTTTCCCCTTTAAATACTTGCATTGCAACCAACGTGAGAACAGATTTTGAAGAAAGGATTAGTGAAGTGTTTGTGAGTGCCTGTGAGGCCAAATTGATTGTGCGATCTTCCCCCACCCCCCCTCTTCTTCATATGCGATTTCCTTCTGTCCTTTTCTTTTCCTTGCAACTCTGAAATCCTATCTCAGGATTCACCTTTCTCCTAACGGCCCTCCACCAATTTGGTATCAGAACCGAAGGATCCAACTCTTTCCCTATTAATTTATCCCATTCCTTTCTTCTTCTTCTTCCCTATTCTCTCTTATCCGTTTCTGTTCGACCATACAATCAGCAGAATTGGGAAAAAAAACAATTATGTTGAAATAGAAATTGAATCAAAACCCTAACCCCATCTCATCCCTCCCCACAACAACTTCCGCTGAAACCTGACCCCAGCCCACCCTTTCGATTCCCAGTTTCCCACCCCACAACAGTTTCGTAAAAAAAAAAAACCCCACTGTTGAATCCAACGACAACCTCCCACAACCCTTTTTTTATTTTTCCCCTTCCTCAATTGAACCCCCCTTTCTAGCCCAGGATTCCGCCAGTAAAAAAAAAATAGAGAAGAGAAAGAGAAGAAAGAATGAGAGCCAAAGCACCGAAACAACCAAAAAAAAGAAGAGCAAAGATAGAAGAATACATACCTGATTTCCCGCTGTGTTATCTCCATCGCAAGGCCTTCCTTGCATTGAAGCCCTCTTTTTTCTCGCAAGTTGCAAGTCGCGAGTCCCCTTCAAAGTCGGTCGCAAGCTTCTGGTTTCTTTCTATAGAGTAGCAGGCTCCAAGTAGGAGACTGTTTGGTAAGCTCCACGATTACCCTTGTTTTTTTTTTTAAATTTCCTAAACTATTCTGCCCCTTTAATCTAATTTTGAGTTAGCCCCTCTCCTTTAATTTTATTATTCATCATACCCTTTCTCTAGCCTGCTTTAGTATCCTTTCTTATTTCTCTTGTTTACCATTCTGCCATTCTTCTTATAAACTCATTTTATTTATGGATTTCGCCATTAACTTCTTGATTTGAGTATCCTCTTATTTGTGTGGACCCATACCGATTCCAAATACAATCTTAGTGATGGATTCCTTTGTGTTCAAGTTTAGAGTGCGTTTGCCCAACGGAAAACTTGCTGCTCTGTTTATTGATGAAAGGCAAAGTGACGATTTTATCTCGCGATCTATGGTTGAGATGCTCTCAAAGAGTGACCAGATCATTATTCACTCTGAGGATTATGTATTTGTCGAAATCTTCGTTTCTCAATATTGTGACGGTGCATATTGTGAAGTGTTTGATTCTCCTCGGCACATTAAATTGGGTCGTGAAAGGTTACAAGAACGAAAAGGCATCATTGATCGTGACGGAAACTTGTGTACCTTACATATTTTTCACATGCACCAGATGTTCAATCTTCATGGGTTAGTTGATGACGTTTGTTCTAAGCCAATAGAGGCAACACCAGTGATGCAGCCTCAACCAGGATAGCAAGTAGTGGCAATGACAGGCGAGAAGATCATGGAACAGGTGACGACGGAATCCAGTGCAGTGAAAGCTATTCCCCCATCACGAGTTTTGCTCTTCCCCATGATTTTCCAGCCATGGATGAACCTATAGCGCTTAATATTTTAGATTTTCTTCAAGTTGTTGACATGGAGTTGATAGCCCCCGCTCGTGAGCTTTTAATTCTTCTGTTCTACAAAACTTGAGGTTAAGTTTTTCTCTACAACGGGGGAATTGATGCAGGTGCATTGCCTTGGACCGACCCAAACCCATTTTTGTATCCAAATGGAGATGAACCGCGTCCAGTTGGAGTTTTTAAAGTTTAGTAGGATTTTAGGAAGTTTATTTTATTTGGGAAAGTATTACTTAATCTTTTAATTTGGGTAGGAAACGTAGGAGATAGCAAGTTATTTCAGTTTCAGTTTTAGAATCTAACTAGGAGTTGTTGAGTCTTTGGTTTTTGTCTTTGTTTTTCCCCTTTAAATACTTGCATTGTAACCAACATGAGAATAGATTTTGAAGAATGGAATAGTGAAATGTTTGTGAGAGCCTGTGAGGCCAAAGTGATTGTGCGATCTTCTCCCAAAGGGCGCCAAAATATAAAATTCAAAAATGTGCCAAAATTCAAAATTCAAAATTTGCGCCAAAACTTTGAAGTCCCAGACGGCCTTGAAAACGAAGTGTTTTTTTGGGTGAATGCCTTGGTTGAACGGGGCTACGCTCTATTAACCTGTAGATCTTTGCACACCATTTCCGAAAAGATATTTTAATGGCGAATTGGACGAGAAACGACAAAGTTACACCGTCCGGAAGTTGGCCCTGAGAGTTTTGGTATTTTCTGCTAGATCGGGCCACTTTTTGTCGGTCTAGAGAATCTAGGAACTGGGCGGATACTTCCTCTACATCACTCCCAACCACTTGTGAAGAACTCGCCCTCGAGTTATTATCAGAATAAAGTGGTGTCAGTGGGTAATACTCATGCAAGTCTATCACGTTGAAGCTCTTAGAAATGTCCATGTCAGGAGGAAGGTCTACTATATAGGTATTATCATTAATCTTGTGCAGAATCATGTTAGGTCTATACTTCTGGGGCTTCAATTTGCTGTACGTGCCAATTGGAAACTATTCCTTTCGCAAGAAAACCATGACCATGTCTCCCTCCTAGAAAACTTTAGTTCTCCGATTTGATCTGCAGCTGCTTTGTATTTGGCATTGGACTCTTCCAATCTATCTCGAACCTGTTCTTGGACAGAAACGAACTTGTTGAGCCATGCGTTCTGCAGCCAAGCTCTAACCATGGAGTTTAGGTAGTTGAGCCAAATCCAGAGCATGGTGGGGAAGTTTTAGATACACCACTGAAAAGGGGGACATTCCAGTAGACCCATGGACAACACTGTTGAAGGCAAATTCTGCTTGGGCTAGAGCATTGTCCCACTGAAAAGGGGGACATCCCTCCACAGATGCTACGAATGAGGTTCCCCAAAGTTCTGTTCAAAACCTCAGTCTGCCCATCAGTTTGTGGGTGAGCAGTAGTGCTATACTTCAAACTTGTCCTGAACCTTCTCTACAGGGTGCTCCAAAAAACTGAGAGAAACTTAGAGTCATGATCAGACACAATAGAAGTCGGTTCCTCAGGCAGGCGCACAATCTCTTGGAAGAACAATTTAACCACATGTATTGCATCTGAGGTTTTCTGACAAGGAATGAAGTGCACCACCTTCGAGAATTTATCAACACCTTCGTGGGTCCGTGGCAGACCTAGCACAAAATCCATAATGAGATCTTCCCAAATATCCTTTGGTGTCGGTAGTGGCATGTATAGGCCTATGTTCTGACCTTGGCGCTTTGCAACTGGACACACTGGACAGCTTTTCACAATAGTTACCACATCCTTCTTGAGCTGGGCCAATAATACCGCTCCTCGACACTTGCCACCATCTTGTCTCGTCCTAAGTGTCCACTCAGCCCACTCCCATGGAGGTCTCGAATCACCTTTTTGCACAGGGACATCCGTGGGATGCAAAGCTGATTTCCCTTGAATAGATAGTCATTCAATATGTGAAAGTCTCTTGTAGGTTGTCGCTGTAGGCATTTTCCCCAAACCTCTGCAAAGTCTTCATCTCCTTCATACAACTCCTTGATGCATTCGAACCCAATAATCTCACTGCTTAATGTGATCAGGAATGTAGACCTCCTACTCAATGCGTCAACGACTCCGTAGGTAGCTCCTGACTTTTGCTTAATCACATAAGCAAATTGTTCGAGGAAGGACGCCCACCTGCCCACCTGGCATGCTTCTTGTTAATGTGCTTTTGAAAGTATTTGAGGGATTGATGGTACTATATCACGAACTCTTTGGCAATCAGATAACGCTCCCAAATTTTTAGGGCCCGAAACACTGCATAAAACTCCTGTTCATAGGTGGACCACTTCCTCCGGGCTTCATTCAGCTTCTCACTAGAAATGCTTTGGGTTGGCCTCCTGGGACTAAACAAAACCAATCCCTACCCCACAATCATCACATTCAAGTTCGAACACCTTCTCAAAATTAGGTAGGACTAGAACTGGTGCGGAAGTCAGCTTATCTTTAATCACAGCGAAGCTCTGGGCGGCCTTGTCAGTCCATTGAAACTTTCCTTTTTTGGTGCAATCTGTGATTGGGGCCATAATGCCGCTGAAATTTTTGATGAATCGACGATAAAAGGTTGCCAATCCATGGAAACTACGAACCTTAGTGATGGTAGTAGGAGTTGGCCATTCTCTGATGGCGCACACCTTCTCCTCATCGACATGAATTCCTTTGGAACTGATCATGAACCCCAGGAAGACGAGGCAATTGGTCATGAAATTGCACTTCTTCAGGTTAATGAATAGTTTGTTGTTTCTTAACGTTGTCAGCACTTGCCGCAGATGGCTCATGTGATCAACCTCATTATGACTATATATCAAAATGTCATCACAATAAACCACCACAAACTTCCCTAAAAAAGGTTTCAGTACCTGATTCATCACTTGCATGAAGGTACTAGGTGCGTTGGACAGTCCGAATGGCATCACCAACCACTCGTACAAACCCTCCTTAGTTTTGAATGTTGTCTTCCACTCATCTCCAGGCTTGATGCGGATTTGATGGTACCCACTATGCAGGTCTATCTTTGGAACCTCCCAATTTGTCTAGCGTATCATCCAGTCGAGGGATCATGAACCGTTATCTGATTGTTATTTTGTTGATAGCCCAACTGTCTACACACATCCTCCACGTCCCGTCTTCTTTGGTATCAGCAGGGCGGGAACAATGTAAGGACTCATGCTCTCTCGAATGTGCCCCTTCTGCAACGATTCTTCGATCTTCTCCTTCATTACCTCACTCTCCTTTGGGTTCAACCGGTAGTGTGGTAAATTTGGTAGACTAGCACCTGGGGCTAGGTCAATGTGGTGCTGGATGTCTCTCATAGGGGGTAGCTCTTCTGGTAACTCGTCAGTGATGACTGCATGAAACTCCAACAGTGGTCGCACTGCAGCTGGGACATCTATTGTCTGGAGTTCCTCCCCTTTCACCACTAGGGCGAAAGCCATGCTAGCTCGCTTCATATCCGCAAAGGATTCACCACGACAAGAAGAGACAAAAAGCAATGCCTTGCTTTCTACTGCAGGAGCATTGGGTCGATCTACCTTGCCTTCTTTTGGTAAAATGGCATTCTTCTTCTTGTTCCACCAAAAGATATAGACATTTGCCCTTCCCTTATGGGTGGCATCCACATCGTGTTGCCAGGGTCTACGAAGCAGTAAGTGACATGCATCCATATCCACAGCATCACATGTAACACTATTGCAATTTGACTTGCCAATAGAAAGAGGAACTCGACAGATTTCTGTTACCTTAAGGGTTGGCCCCTTCTTGATCCAACGAATCTGATAAGGAGAGGGGTGTGGCTTTGTCGGTAATTGTAGGGTGCTTGACTAGCGCCTTCGAGACAATGTTTTTACTGCTCCCGCTATCGATGATGAGGTTGCACACCTTCTGATTCACGGAGCACTTGGAATGGAATATTTGGTGGCGTTGGGAAGGTTCAGCCTGCTTTGGGGTTAGTAATACTCTTTGTACAACGCAAGAGACATGGTCGCCTTCCTCCTCTGCGAACTCAGCACCCTCCAGTTCGTCTTCCTCCTGACCTTCTTCTAGGTCTCCTTCAGTCCTTTGTGCTCTGCTAGTGCTACTGGTCGTCGCTTGGGACACATGTTGGAGTGATGCCCCGGTTCACTGCACCTGTAGCACTTGAACTCAGCTCCTTTTCCTCCAGTGTTCGCTCCTGTTGTTGTGATGTTGTTGAAAACGCCATTGAAAGAACTTTGGTTAGGGTTAGGAGTAAAAGTCCTTGTAGGGGGACACCAGGTGGTTGCTTCTCAGCGTTGAGTGAGGGTCGTGAAGGCTCAATAGGAAACCTGCGTCCAAACTGTTTTGTTGATAGCCGCTCTGCCTTCAAAGCCATGTTGTGAGCCTCACTCACTGAGAACATGTTCTACATCTGGAAGAAGAAGAGGAACAGAAAGCTGCTGTCCAAGTAGTAGTAGTAGGGATGCCTATGTACCTGTGTTGACATGATACTACACAGGTTGGGGTGTGGGTTCTGTGTCGGTTCCTTCTAATGATGGTTGGACACGATTTCTTGTTGAGGGAAAAGGGAAAAAGGGCAGCTGGTCTGTTGAGTAGATTCATTCCTTATTTCCTTAACAGCCATCCAGTAAAACTTGTCCTCCCAGTTATTTTATTTTTATGTGTTCTAAGTAGCATACTTGGTTTAGGAGTTGAAGTATGCTTAGCTTAGGAGTTTGTAGCAGTCTAAGTTGGAATTGGTTTAAAATTTTGGGTCCAATTATGAATGGGTTAACTCAGTAGGACTTGCTTCTGACTTATTTTAATTATGAATTGAACTTAGTGGTGCTTTGTCGATGAAAATATTTGTTGGATCGTTTAGGCAACCCAAGAGGGGGGTGAATTGGGTAATGCAGAATCTTAGCCCAATTTCAAATTTTTTCCTATCTATCTCAAAACTCCAATCAAATGTTAGTAAACAAAAACAATGCTTAATCAAATGGAGGAGATAGAGAAAGAGAGAGCGAGTGCACACACCAACTTTGTAGTGGTTTCGTATGGCCTCAATACCATCCTATGTCCACTCTTCAAGCCCCCCAACTTCGAATCCACTAAACCACTCTCCTTATCAAGGTAGGAGAAACACCCTCACACAATGATCACCCCGTGATCAACCAATGATAGTTTTCCAGAATCTATCAATATTGATCACCACTCTCCTTGCTAGGTAGGAGAAACACCTCACAATGATCACACCGTGATCAAACCAGAATCACTAAAAAGTGATAAAAAATGGCTTACCAGCCAAAAACAAAATACCTATTTCGTAGGCAGATATACAAGATGAAGTGCAATTGATCCCCTTTGCTCAAATGCTTCTTCCACAAGCTCATTTGATTTTCTAGTTTAAGCTCACTTGGACTGTGGAATATCTAAGTATTTGCCCAGCAGAGTTTCTCCGCACTTTTTCCAAAAGTCTTTTTTACAAAACTCGACTTTCCCCTGTTTACAGAGGAGGAATCAAACAATAATTTTTCTAGCCATTATGTTGTCTAGTGGACTAATTTTTCAAATACCGGTCGACCGATAACCAGAGTCGGTTGGCTGCATGTAGACTGAATTTGAACACCTCTCGGACTCCACAGATTGATGGTTCAATCGGCCTTCATATCGATCGTGTGCATCATGGTGTTCTCGGTAACCAGCAGTGCCTGTTCCAGTCGACCGGTGAACCTTGCATCCGGTCAGCCGCTTAGTCGACCGCCAGTGCCATTTTGGCCGTTTAACCAATATAAGCACATTTCACTAGGACAGATGTTTTAGTTAATTCATAAAGCATGCCAAGTGAACCAATATAGGGTTCAATTGGGTTACCAGAGGGCTAAGTCAAGATTCATGATAAATGTCAACCGTTAGGTCCATTTTGATCCAATTTAGGTCATTGGGTGATTAAATGAACTTTGAGCACTTGGTATTATTACATATTTACATCCTAGGATCATCTAAGAAGTCTCATAATGAAAATATATCCTAGGAACAAATTCAAGCAACTAATAAGATCTTCCAATCTTGGCTTGAGTTGCTTGAATCCTCATGGATGGCTTGACTTGATC
Source organism: Telopea speciosissima (assembly GCF_018873765.1). Taxonomy (NCBI): domain Eukaryota; kingdom Viridiplantae; phylum Streptophyta; class Magnoliopsida; order Proteales; family Proteaceae; genus Telopea; species Telopea speciosissima. Next base: position 67,337,733 of record NC_057922.1, on the reverse strand, counting down.
TTCAAGTTTATGCTCCACCACTCCATGACAAAGTCTCTTGAGCAGCTAGATATCTCCAGTTTGATGCTCTTGGTTCAAGGGCACACATCTTCAGTGCTTGGAACCTGGTTACTCATTATAGCACTTAGAAGAGCAAATTGGTTTTTTAATAGATTGTGAGCATCAAAATATATAAACCATTAATCATGGATTGTTCACTCAACAACCCCTTTCCTCAACAATAGCTATTTGTAACCTGGTATTTTAAAAATGATTTCTCAGTTCTGTTTTGCGGGGATAGGCAAAATGAGGATATTAATCAACTGTTTTACGAGTGCACATTAGTTGTGAAGATGTGGCATTTCAATGAAAGCATGTTGGACTTTCATATGGGCCATGCTAGTGGTCTACAATGGTGCCTTAGTGTTTGGTGATGCTGGAATGGCCTGGAATGGCCTGGAATGGCTAGCCAATTTTCACTTGCGAAAGGTATCTTACAAAGCTTAATCCTTTGGAAAATATGGAACGAGAGGAAAGGGACTTGATTTGATGATAATAGCCGGTCAACATTTCTTTTTGATCTTCAAAATTTAGCTCTTTTCATTGGAGTTAATACAAGACTAAGTTTTATGAAGAATTATTCAGTTCTTGAAGTGCTCGCATTTGAATACAACTACCTCAACCCAACTAAGGACAACTAAATACGGTTGGTTAAACCAATCATGTTTTGGCATTCAACTCTATTATGGTCATATTTATGGATCCCTCTTTGGAATCAATGAAAGTATATACTAATGGTGCCAGCAGGGATACCCAGGTGATAGTGGAGGAGGGGCATTTAGAAACACCTGTTGCTCTTCATGCATTCTCAAGCTTCTATTGAAGAGGTACCAGTGTGCCGACTCAAACTACGGAAATTTTTATGTTTAAGGCATGACAGTTCTAATAGAATGTGACTCCTTATTGGTGGTTCATTCATTGAGAAGGGGCCTGTCTTCTTCTTCTTCTTCTTTTTTTTTTTTCCTTTTTGGTGAAAAGAATTCATTATGATTGCATATTTACATGATGAGGGCGATAAATGCCACGGTAGTCAAGACTAAGAAGATGGATAAAAAAAGGGGGAGGGGAGATGTGCCAAATAACAAACAGCTTAGTATTTACAGCAAAGCAAGCTAAACTGTCTGCCACAAAATTTCCTTCTCTATATGTATGAACGATAGAGATACTGTGGAAGTGAGTAAAGAGTTCAAAACAGTCGGCCAGAATAGGTCTGATCCGCCAAGGGATTGCATCAGATTTCTTGGTGAGGATGTTAATGATCAGTAAATTGTTGCCTTTAAGAATCACATCTTGATATCCTCTTCTTCTAGCTATATTCAAAGCTTGTCGGGCTGCAAGAGCTTCAGCAACATATGAGTACGTACAACCCACATATTCAGTGAAACCCATTAGAAAAGCTCCCATTCTATCACAAAAAAAAAAAAAAAACCATCACCAGCTAGACCTGGAGCACCCAAAGCAGAACTGTCAAAGATAATTTTAACAAAGTTTCCAGTAGGCGGTTGCCATTTGATATGTACATGTGATTTGAGCGGGCAGGTGGGGCCTGAGGAGGATTATAATCTTGAGCCATGAAGAAGGATTTTGCTAATAGATTATCAACAGTAGGATGACGATTCCGATGAATGCAATCTGTATAAGCAAGCCAAATCTTCCATAGAAGTGCAGCCATTACTGACCCCCACCAATCTGATTTTGAAATTTTTTTGCATTGGAATAAGGATTGCATAAATAAGAGAATGAATTGCCAGAGGGTTAAGAACCAATTAATGGAAACTTGCTGCTTGCCGTAATGAAGAAACCTAAAAACAGGTGAGGAACAAATGATTCACATCCACTTGGGATTGGTAGCAAAAGGGACAAAAACTTGGAACATGGATTCCTCTGTTGTTCAAGAGAGGAGGTAGAGGCATTTTGTCATGGAGGATCTTCCAAATGAGAAATCTAAATTCAGGTGCAGTACTCAAATGCCAAACACTCTGCCATATAGGATTTCTTGAGGTATAAGAGTGATGAAGAGAGGCGGTAGGCTGATCCGGCTGTTAATTGGCCTGATGATGTTGGAACTGAGATAATACGATAATATTGAGTAGATGATGAAAGGGTAATGGCCAAAATAATATCTGCTATGTCCGGGGGCCACCATAAATAAGGGGAGCAACTTGACATGATGGAATGATCTATGAGATCGGCTACAGTAGTGGGAGCTAGAAAATGAAGAGGAAAAGGAGCTGCGGATGGACAAACCCCCAGAATCCAAGAATCCAACCATGTTTCACTGAATAACCCGCACCAATTTGGTAGAAGACACCCTTGAGTAGAAGTTGTTTGCACTTGAAGATGGATCTCCAGCCCCATGACGTTGAGGGTGGACAAGATTATTGAAGAAAAGTGCATGAAGGGAAACATTTTGCTTTCATAACCCTTGCCCAAAGAGAAAGATCCGGTTGGAGAACCTCCTAGGCCTTCTTCATAATAAGGAAGAGTTCATTGAAGCTGAAGGCTTCATCAGGCCTCTGGAAGATTTGGGGGAGCATATAGTCTTCCATCCAATTGTAGGGATCAGCTTGTGATCCCCACAGGACCAAAAGAAGTTGTGGCTCGCAGCATAAAGTTTCTTGTGAGCAGCTGTCTGCAGTTGGAAGCACGACATGTAATATTGTGGGAGTGCTGATAAAGTAGATTGAATCAAGGTGTGTCTACCGACTCTACTAAGAAATCTTGTTTACCAATGACTATGCCGGGAGTTGACTCTGGATAGCAGCTCGGAATAATGCTTTTTGGACAGTCTTCTTCCCGTAAAAGGGATCCCAAGATATAGGTCCAATCTTGAAGTAGGGATATAATGAAGTGCTCATAGAGAGGGCGTTTCAGAGAATTAGGAACATTCAGGCTGAATTGAGCTTTGGAGCTCTAAACAATGGTTTTGTCCAGAATGAAGACAGTATTGAGTTATGATGCCTTTGAAAGTCCTCGCTTCCCTCATACATGCTTTGCCAAATAGGATGAGATATTTGGCGAAGGACTATTCAAGGCAATCATAAGCCTTACACATGTACTTGGACTTCATAGACCGATCATAATAGAATTCTGGGAGCACATAAATGGATTAGTGCAAGGTCTTAGTCAAGGAGAAAAGATTATTAATGGGGGTGACCTAAATGGACATATTTTGGAGAGATCGTAGAGGCTATGAAGGTGTACATGGAGGATATGGGTTTGGAGAGAGGAATGAGGGGATTTAAGTTATAGATTTTGTTGTGGCATATGATTTGTCCATTGTAACATATTTTGAAAAGAGAGAGGAGGACTTAGTTACCTACAGAAGTAGGCATCATATCTTCCTGACTAGAAGGTCCGACAGGTTGTTTTGCAAGGATTATAAGGTTACACTAGGGGAGTGCTTAACCACTCAACATAGATTGGTGGTCATGGATATGTGTGTCATTTTTTTTGGGTGAATAAATATGTATTACCATACCCCGGGGGGGGGGCAGGGAAAAGAGAGAAAGGAATATACAAGGGAAGAGGGGGGAGGGGAGATACAAAGCCGACCTACGCAGAGGTGGCAATAAAAAGGGAGGTCAGATCAAGACCCCAAAAAACTGCAATGTGCCTATTTCTAGGGGTGTCTCTGATAGCACGAAGAGGGATATGGCTGAGCTTGGAAGAGACATCAAAGGAGATGGCTTTACAAATCAGATTAAAGGATCGAGAGTTGGAAGTCCATCTCCTACTATTACGCTCCATCCAAATGTGGTGAACAGCAGCTCCAAAGATTAGCTTGCCAATGATGTCGCAAATCGATGTCCCTGAAAAGGACTTAGCCACCCAGGGCCATTCTCTGTCGAAAGGGAGGGGTCTTCTGCTACGGTGCCAAATGGACGAGAGGGCTTTTTTCCAGATGGTTGAGGTGAAAGGGCAGTCAAAGAAGAGGTGGGGAATGTCTTCGAGACTGTTCCAATATGGGAAACATGGATGTGACCGTGAATAAGGAAGGCTTGGGTTGGGAGGCAAAGGCTGAGGGCTCTCTAGGTGGTGAGGCTATGGCGGAGAATGTGGCCTTTGAACTAGACAAGGTTGTGCTAAGGGATAATGGGGGACGGAGTGGCGAACGAAGTTCCAAGCAGAGAAGGAGGTGAAGCGGCCATTGGGAGAGGGCAACCACAGAAGTTTGTTACCAGAAGGGGGGGGGGGGGAGGGGGGAAGGGGGGGGGGGAGAGCAGGCCAAATCTGATCGACAATAGAGGGATTGAGAAGAGGGGGGGGGGACACCAGGATCCAGAGGAAATGAGAGTGGACAGGGGGCATATGTGTGTCATTACGTAGGATCGAAAGATAGGGGAGCCTATTTGCCCTAAGGTAAGATGGTGGAGATTAAAAAGAGACTCCTTGATGTCATTTGTTGACCAAGTGGTCAAACAAGGAAAGTGGGATTCAGGGAAACACTAATACGATGTGGAACGAGATGTCTATGTGTATTAAGAAGGTTGCTAAAGAGGTCCTAGGGAATCGAAAGGAAAACATCATGCCCCATGAGGTCCAAGCAGCCATTAAGACTAAGAAAGCTAGTTTTAAGGCTTGGCAAAGGACAAGGGAGGTGGAGGATCTAAAAAGGTATAAATCTTCCAGAAATGAAGCTAAGAAGATTGTGAGGAAAACCAAGGGCGAAGAAATATGAAGATCTCTACAACAATCTAAGCACAAGGAGAAAAAACTATCTATAAGATACTAGAATAAGGGAAAGGATGAGTAGAGATTTTGACCATGTCAGATGTATTAAAAATGAAGATGGCAGAGTCCTAATAAGGGATGAGGACATCAAGGAGAGATAGAAGGGTTACTTATACAACCTACTTAATGAAGACACTTCGAGTTATAGTGGACCGGAGGAAGGCATTATGCACCAAGACATCATCTATCATATGTTATAAGTAAAACTAGGGTTTTTGACGTAAAAGAAGCCCTAAGAAAGATGAAAATAGCTAAGGCTCCAGGTCCAGATGGGGTCCCAATAGAAGTGTGGAAGAGCCTAGGAATAAGGGTGTCAATCGGTGCGGTTTACATTTTGATAAGGTGAAATCAAAACCGAACCACATAGTAATCAGTCAAAATCAGAATCGTTTAGCATACGGTTTGATTTTACTGGTTTTTCATTTGGTTTTCGTTATTCGATTCACAACCAGTTTACATGCGGTGTGTAGTGTCGGTTTTGGGAAACAGTAATGAAGACCTCGGTTTTCAAAGCGTTTATATTCCCTTGTTTTCCCATTCTCTCCTGGTCTCCCTTACTCATCATATGTCTCATGCCTATGTAATAAAAAATAAAAAAAAAAACTTCCCATCTTCACCCATCCTCCTTTTCCTTTCCTGTTCTTTGTTTTTCCTTTTTTTTTTTCCTTCTCCACTCTCACATGATAAACAAACAATTTTTTTATTGGCAAATAGGGTTTTGTTAATCTATTTTAACATCATCCATTATTTTCAATTCGTACTTGAACAAATATAATATATAGTTAACCCAAGACATTTTACTTATTTTATGTTTCAATAATTTTTGTTTATTATATTAATTGTTATGTTATTAATTAATCCAATTGATGCATGAGCTAGTATTTGAGTAAGAGGTATCGGTTTCTATTAGGTTCCTATTCCGTTTAGAAACGTGGTTTAACAGTGCAAATAAAAACCGAACGGGGAAGAGAACCTATAAAATCAAAACCGAATCATTTTTTTGCAGTGCGGTTCGGCTCGATCATAAACGGTAGGTCGGTTCCATTTTGACATCATTACCTAGGAATCTATGGCTTATCTTGGCTAACCAAGCTATTTAATAAAATTATGGGCACTAGGAAAATGCCAGATGAATGGAGGAGAAGCATTGCACTCCCGATTTACAAAAACAAAGGTGATATCCAAAGCTGCAATAACTATAGAGCCATATAACTAATGAGTCATACTATGAAATTATGTAAGAGGGTTATTATTGAAACTCACACGAGAAAAAAAAAACTACTATTTCATAGAACCAATTTGGTTTTATGCTAGGAAGATCCTCAACAGAAGCTATCTACCTACTTAGGAGGCTCATGGAAAGATATATAGAGAGAGATAGCAAGGACCTGCATATGATCTTTATTGACCTAGAAAAGCTTACGACAGAGTCCCTAGGATCCATGTAGCCGACCCCATTTAGTTGGGATAAGGTTGAGTTGTTGTTGTTGTTGTTGTGTTAGGGAAGAGAAGTGCTTCATGCAAGTATGTGGACATAATTAAAGATATGTATGATGGTGTGGTGACTAGTGTAAGAACCATGGGGGATCAAAGTAGTGAATCCCCAATTTCAATTGGATTACATCAAGGATCAGCTTTAAGCCCTTATTTGTTTGCGTTAGTCATGGATGGTCTAACCAGGGACATCCAAAATGAGGTCCCTTGGTGCATGCTTTTGCTGCTGATATTGTTTTGGTGGATGAGACAAAAGCAAGAATTAACACCAAGTTGGAGTTATGGAGATCAACCTTGGAATCAATAGGTTATAAAATAAGTAGAACGAAGACGGAGTATATGGTGTGTAACTTTAGTAACACCAGGGCAGAACATGAGAGAGTGAAGATTGAAGAGAGGGAGATTTCGCAAAGTGATTACTTTAGGTATCTGGGATCAATCATGAGTAAAGAAGGTGATATAGAGGATGATGTTTCATAGAGAATTAAATTAGAATGGATGTAGTGGAGAGGTGCATCCGGAGTGTTGTGTGATCGACGGATTCCTTTAAAGCTTAAAGAAAAATTTATAAGACAGGCATACGACCGGCTATGATGTATGGTGCGGAATGTTGGGCAGTTTAAAAACATCATGTAGATAAGCTAAGTGTAGCGGAGATGAGGATGCTGAGATGGATGTTTGGCAAAACTAGGAAGGATAAAATAAGGAATGACCATATTAGAGCTGATTTGGGAGTAGCCACGATTCAATATCAGCTAAGAGAATGTCGATTGAGATGGCACGGCCATGTTCAACGGAGGCCTTGGGATGCCCCCAGTTTGGAGGAGTGACTTGATTCAGATTGAATGTACTAAAAGAGCTAGGGGCAAGCCTAAAATGATCCTAGGAGAAGTGACAAAAGACATGCATGGTTTAGGTCTTGTTTCAAGTATGATCTCTAATAGAGCTGATTGGAGGGCGAGGATCCATGTAGCCAACCCCATTTAGTTGGGATAAGGCTGATGTTGTTGTTGTCTGTTTATCCTTGGGATTCAGAAAGGCCATCCTTTTGGCCAAACTGGTTCCCTTCACCGGCATAGCTTTGTAGTCTTTGAAAGTATCTCACTTTTGAATCTGTCAATATTCCCTTATTAGGGTGACTGGTTAGTTCTCTCTGGACGAAAAGGTTCTCCATGCTCCAGGTGTTTCTGTTATCCCTTTGTAAAGTGCACGACAACTTTCTCAGGATTGTTTCTTAATTTCTGTTTGAATTAGATGATCCAGACCGACAGAAGGAGATTTTGAGAGTACTACTCAAAATCTTTGATTTCCTTGGGTATTACCATGAGTAGGCTTCCCTTTTGTGCAAGATATTTAGCAGTGTTGTCTTGCGGTGGGAGCACAGTAGCATACATGCTGCACAGACTTCCCACCAAAGATTTGGGAACCCACACCCTTAAGGACATTCCTTGCTCCCTTTTGGTCATCTGAAGGTACTAACATTTGAATGTTATGTTTTTTTTGTTGTATCGTTTACCAATACCAGTATACTATGGCACCGAAAGTGATTAAGAGATGAGAGTGGCTCACTCCATCAGAAGTTGAGTTCTAAAAACTCTCCATTAGTTCAACTGCCCTTCTCTTTTTATAAAGAGTTGCAGGCCTTCTATGTATAACAACTACCAAAATGAAGAGTATCTGACCATCTCCAATTTCAAATTGTGCCATCTCATTTAAATTAAAACTCCAAATGTGGAACCGAGGGATGCTGACATTTCTTAAGTTGAAGCTCTGATGCTCTCTTTAGTGAAGCCTGAATAGGCCTATGATCTGAGCTCCTGAAGGGCTTCCATATGTTGATTCTGAGATTGAGGCCATTGAATATGGACTCCCTTTATGATTAATCTGGAGGACCATTCTTCGAAGTTGGAGCAAAAAGTAAAAGCAAATAAATCTCCATGATACACTAATGACTCTCTTCTGGTGCTTTTCCAAAATTTTTAAAATAAAATGCAGTTATGTCTCGAGTAGGTTTGCACATTAGCTGATCAGTTTGGCCTGATGGGCACCTGATCGATGCGCAGTTCACATTGAGCTGGGGCATGATAAGACTGATGCTAATGCATAAATGGGCAGGCATGGGCTAGAGCCTTCTGCTAAAAACAAGCTTAGGCATGGCTGAACCCTCATTGCCTGCCAAATCAGGTCTCTGACAGGGTTTGGGCCAAGTCTTTTGCCAAAACAAGCTTAGCCATGACTGAAGTTTCATTGCCTGCTCAAATGAGGTGTCTGACAGGGGTTTGGGCTTATCCATGTAAGCCCCTTTCTTGACTGCAATTCAGTTAGTACATAATGAACTGACTGGGAAAATCTGGAGAAGTCCTGGTTGTACATGTGATCCCAAATTCATTCATATAGTTTATTTATTTATTTTGAATTAAACTTATTGGTTTCATACCAAACAAGGTTTCTTCTGTGTGGAGAGGTAAGAACCAAAAAGCATAGTATCTGAAGCCATCAGCTGCATGACATAGTTTGGACATGGGGTTGGGAGACTGAACAAAGTGAATTATTAGTCATGCAGGTTTTCAAGCAGTGCTATCTGTATACTAAAGAAGAAAATGTTTATTGCTGAATGTTCCCTGGCTATTAATTGCTTGTTCTATATCTTAGCTTAAATCCAATTTATATGTTGTTTTGGCGGACATCCGGACAGTTGGTGGAGTCATCGGCTATTTAAGGAGGGGTAGCCAGAAGTCACTAGCTGCAGGGGGTTTGGCTGTCTTGCTACTGTACTATGTATATACAGAGCTTCCTGTAAGACCAGCCTTTGCATCGTCCCTTGGGCTTGGTAAGTGAACATTACTTTCCAATCATGATTGTTTGTTTTTTACATTTGTCTTCTACCACCACAATAAAAATATGATAAAGTGGAGTTCAAGGTGTCATATGGCTATCTTCAACTTCATCCAGACAGCTATAGTCATCATAATTCATGAGGTTGGATTCACCGTTCAACAGTTCCCACTAAGGTGCTTTCTTATGGTTTCTACTTGTGATTGAGTGCGTCATCTGACTATTAGATAAACAATGCAAATAATCTGAAGAATCTTTACATTGGATGGTTACAATCATCTGGGCATGCCACTCTTTGTGGTGGTGACTTATGTGGGATGGACCTGTCATGGTGTTTTCCTGGTAACACAATCGAAGATGGTATGCCTACGGATTTTTATCCGCTGCTGTAACTGGGGTGCTGCTGCGCCGCATGATGCGCACAGCAGCGCTCCAGTTATAGCAGCGGATAAAGGTCCGGGGTTAAAGCCATGGTTCTAAGTATCGGTATCGTATCACCCGTATCGTACCAGTTTTGCTAGTCACCGATATCGATATCATGCCGATACCGTATCGGTAGCACGGTACGGACAAGGGGTAAAATGGTTAGAAAATTCAATTTTTTTTAAAGAAGATTCAGGGGTAATTTTATCTGAAACAGCTGATTCAGGCTGATACCGTATCAGTATCATATCGGTTTTGCAAGTTACCGATACCCGTTCCAATACCCTACACTAAAACAAAGGATAAGGTTGCTTGCATTTGCCGCTCCTAGACTCTGCAGTTGTGGGAGTCTCGTGACACTCTTATTTTTTTATATTTTTATTAAATATTAATTGATTTTGCAATTCTCCAGGTTTGTCTGCTGTCCTTCTGGGCGTGATGGGTTCTCGCTTCAAGAAGTCTGGAAAGATATTTCCAGCAGGGGTTGTGTCACTTTTGTCCCTTATAATGGCAGGTGGCTATCTCCATGGGTTTCTGCGTAGTATGCATGGATAACACTCAGGGTGTTCAAAATTTCAGTCGCTTCCCTGAGTTGACCTAGCCCCATCTTAGCAGTGTTAGCAGTCCAACATATTTTTGTAGTAAGATATTCAAAATTTGGAATTTGACTGCTCGTCTATATACTGCTTGTCCAGTTGAGTCATTACATTTTTTTTTAAGAAGAAACTCCTGAATTGTTGTTACCTTAGTTGTGATTTGGTCGATTTACACTTTCTTGGGGACAAAATCTGGGGTCTCTTATTCTTTATTGAGTAAATATCTCCCCCTCTCCTCTAAGTATCCATAACATCAGTTGTACCCTAATCGTTAAAAAATGCCATTAAGTGATGATGTGGTATTTACAAAATTTCTAAAATCCCATAGTACCCGTAATGTAATTTTATTCTAATTTGGCCCTCTTCAACTCCAAAACCCCTTTTGCGTCTTCTTCCCCCAAAAAACTCCTTTGCGTTTCTTCACCGACCCAAACTCACTGTTGCTCTTGGAGTTTAAGGAAGTGATGCGAATCTTAAAGGGTTTCACCGATATAACTTGGCGGATCAATCGGTATGAACAAGGGATTCCATCTTCACCATCGTGCATGGCCCATATCTGTTGCGGCTTGAAGCATTCCTCTGATCTGTCCTTACTGGAAGTCATGAAAATCGGGATCAGGGATGTTTATAGAGATGAACTCAGGTTCAGGTTTGTTCTTCTGCAACTCATCAGTGCCACCACCTTGATTGGCATCAACCAACGTCAGTAGCTGGTCTGTCGGGATTTCGCCTTTCATTGAACCATTGGCTTCTCTGGTGGTGGTGTAGCGGACTTCATCTCTTCCAATTTCTTTCGGATTTCTGATCGTGCCTTCTCAATGAACAGCTGTCGGGATTAAAATTGGGAATCTCGTAGAACTTGAACGCATACAGTGATGCTTCAAAAATGGACACGTTTTAGGTCATGATTGTTTTATTTAGCATTTATAGAACATGAAAAGGAGGTCATGTTCTATGAAGTATTTCAATTTTCTCCATTAAACTCATTCGTGTTGTTTATTCATGTTGTGGTGATCACTCCAATGGGTCGCCAAGATCTTATGCATATAAAATGTTTTTAAACAGGGGAAGAAAAGGCAGCAATGTATCGGGAACCTGGATATCAGAAAGGATATACTTTGTTAGATGTAGCAATACCTATTTTGAGGAACATCAGTGAACTTCCAGAGAGTAACTATGAACGGGGAGGTTTATCACATGTTACACTCAAACGTTATTACTGTTTTTATTTTCTTTTCTATTTCGTTCAGCAACTTTGTGTGACTAGGAGACCTTGTGAACCTGAAATTTTATATAAAACATTGCTTACCCAAATTACTGGAGCTGAGACGGAATCCAAGATAGGATTTCTAAGTGAATCTGAGATTTTGACAAGAATGTAGGGTAGGGGGTGGGGTCACTGGGAAGGGAAGGGTCGGGGACAGAGGAGGGAGGGTTAGGGGGGCCGGTGTTGGACGGCATAAGGTAAACAAGGATAATATTTTGCCTGCTCATGCTTTAGCCACTAATGCGTGTACATGAAAATTAGTAGACGGGTATCTGTAATATCCCTGAATTGTGTTTTTTGTTTTAAGTTTAATTTAGTTTCATCAAAAATTATTATTTTTTTCTACTTAATAGCACATGAGACCCACACAATCTTTTCCAAGCATATAATCTCGTGTACTCCCTTAAATCTCAACTTTTGGACTTATAAAATGAATCTATTCTAATAAATAAATGGGAGAATGTTTTCTGTGTCGCAGCTCGGCTGCACCCAGACACATGGGCCTACCACTCAAGGGGGCAAGGTGGTCATTGCACCCACCCCCATATGCCTGGATGGCACAGAGAACAACGCCCCTAAATAAACATACTCAAATAAATAAATAAACTTAAAAATGACAAACACAAGCCCAATAGAATCCAATAACGGGCCAAAATAAGTATTACAAGGTCTAATTGGCCTGATTGAGTGATTAGACACCCTCAACTCATCATCTCTGCAAGTATTCTCCAATCTTAACTTTTTTCTACGAATCAGCCATTCACACCAAGTCCCTCTTTTGCAAGTGTTTTTTTTTTCTTTCTTTATTCAGAATACCCAATTCTCTCTCTCATCTCTGCATGTTTGTTTTTCTAACCCCTAATTCTTAATGCTAAGTTGTGACTGAATTTTGGATTTCAACTGCCTTTTGATGAGTTTCCGAATTAGCAAAATCATTACGGTGTCTCTAAATTTAAAAAAACAAAAACCATCTTCATCTCAAGTTACCAAACGGCCAGCAACACCCCCCCCCTCGCCCTCTCTCTCACTTCGCCAAAAATGTACCTGTAAATCATCCTTGTGTGTGTGAGAACTAATAAGAAGACTGGGCAAATCAAAGTGGAAATGGCAGAGAAGAGGGTCCAATAGGTGATATGAGCTCCAGAAGTAGCTAATCCGTTTTTGGCTGATCAGAGAAAACAGAGACTGAAGCTCTATTTCCCCAAACTGAGGGAGAGTCGGGCCCGTCAAATTAGACGATGCATGGTGAGAATAAGGAGGAGAAACCAGCAGAGAGAGAGAGAAAGATTCCTTTCCGATCCTTACTTGACTGATCCATAGCTCATAAGCCATTCCTAGGGTTAGGAGAGAATCTGGCCAATCGGATCGAAATAGACTTAGACCCACCAGATCCCAATTCCTAGTTTTGCACCCTTGGTTGCAACTTTCCGCGTGAATAATGCAAGAGTCTATTTTGCGGAATTATGACAGGCTGCGGTGGAGGATACCCAACTGATAGGAAACTCTAACTTGCAGAGGCTGCCTGAGATTCCCATCCCGATGCTCCAAACATGCATAGAATACACTGTTCATTACTCACTTTCCAATCCTTTTATTCCCACCCTGCAAAATCCCTGCAAACAAACATAGCCTAACCAAAAGCACATACAAAGGCATTTTCTGAACCGGCCACCCATCAAGTCTAGATGGTCACTTGCTTTGAATAATTTTGGAGTGAGATAAATAACCATAGCGACAAACTAAGAAAATAAAACTAATCACAAGCTTATGTTTGTGCTATAATTCGTCGAGGTTTCCATTCATTAATTCATTAATTCATGCAAGGTGGGTGGCAGCAGTTGGTTGGAACTCTTCCTGAGATTTGGAAGTCTCTGAGAAGCAGCCCTGCAGGGACGGGGCTTCAGCACTGAGGCCACTTCCTGTGTTGTCTGCTTCTTTTGTCACTACCACAGGAGGATAGGGACTCTTGCTCACCAATCTGCAGTTAATAACAAGTTCATGTTAAATTTGATGGTTAGAGTTGTTAATTGATTTCCACTCCAATAGGACCTTGACACCCTTGCATGGATGCCATTCTTTTTCCTGGTTAATAACTACAAGATGAGAACAGGGAAGAAAGCAAGCAGCATGAAATTCTTAGCAGGAGATAGGCTGCCTCTGTGCAGACCATTTTATGAGAATGCCATCTTTTGAGTAGGTAAGTAAACAAAATATTGGACCTGTGTTCAACCTGAGGAAATATACATTTTGACAAAGATGCAAAGCTATGCCCTCAAGAATCAAATAGATACACTGACACATTGAGGGAGGAATACCTGTCCCGTCGCTTCTCCAAGAAGCGAAGAAGGGAGTGTCTCCTTGCAATTGGAAGTTCTGCACAAAAAAAAATTAAATCTATAATAAGAGTTGTATTTAACAACACACAAGTTGAAAAGCACAGCAAAAATGAAACACTGGCAAATGAGAACCATATCCCATATACTGAATATTTTGGTTAGGTTTCCCTTTTTTCTCTTTACCTGCTTGCAGATTGCACATGGAGGTATTCTGAATGGGTTGAAATTGGGATTGTTGTGAAGCCACAGCAGCTGCAGTACTCTGCAAGGAAGGAGACCTTGTGAGTACTGGTGAAGCAGCTGCAGAAGGAATCCCGCTATCCTTTCTGCTTGAGTTCTTAGCAGCAGTAGCAGCAGCAGCAGCAGCAGCGATCAGCATAATTGTGTGGGCCTTTTTAAAGGGGGAAAAAATACTAGATGTCAGAAGAAAAGGAAAAAAAAAAGTGAGTATAAAATCTTAAAGGACTCAGTTTTCCTTGAGCCACCGTGAAGGAGGAATTCCTTCACCAATGGCTCATTGTGTTTGAACTTTGGATGGGTGACAGGGACCAGTTACAAGCATTTAGGACCTTACCATATTGGGAGAGGGGGGGGGGGGGAGGGGGAGGAGTAATGAAGACCATAGATTCATGGTTGAATTGCTCAGTGGGTGAAGAAAAACTTTCTCCAAATCTTATTGTTTTTCATATACTCAAAAACTACATGACTAACCTTTTCTGCTGGAACAGCATCAAACACACTAATGGTTCCAGAATAGAAGATTGTGAGCTGAGTGGGAGAAGATGCAGCAGAGCCTGGTCCTGACGCTGGCATCGTTGGGGTCCTCAAACAACTAAGGCATGCTAGTGATAAAGGAAAGGAGGGGTATTTCGGGAATTAAAAGGATACTTATCGTTACAAAATCCTTCATGAACCGCGGGGGGGGGGACGACTCCTTCCCACCCGTAAAAGTATATAGACATACCTGCCTTAGCCACAATGTAGAAACAAAACGGATCCCTCTACCTACGGTGTGGGGGTTCACTGTGTTTCGGCCCTGGTGCTGGTGCAGTCTCATTACGGCTGGTGAGGGGCTGGCACATTCGATGAGATGTCAGCCGCACAGTGCGACCCGACCCCACAGTCTCATGATCTAAAAGGAGACAGTATCTTGAACAATATTAATGTCTTTTCCATTTTCAATTGAAAATGGTTTCTTGTACACCAGCCCAAGCCCATCCACCCTTCTTAACTCATAACCTTTCAAGCCCGGTCCTTATCCAGCTTACCCTGCCCTACTCCATCATAATCACCAGGGATCCAACCCGTTAGTTGATACAGCCTACTCTGCCCACACCGCTATGCCCTCTTCAAACTTCGCCCTCCACCCGCCCCCCCAACCCACTCCAATGGGCACTGTTCTTCCATCTGTTATTTCCAACCCGGCCAGTCTTCTACAACACACAAGCTTAACAATCTTCTGAGCATGCACCTATGGTAGAGCATTTTTTTAGATTTTGGCCCCATGGAGGCTAAGGGAGATCAGCCCCACGGGTCATCATGAAAATTCTGAGTTGGAACTACCAAGGGTTAGGGAGACCCTTGACATCCGTTCCCTTTGCAATCTCCTTGTTTCTGATAAGCCGGATGTTGTATTTCTGATTGAAGCCAGGTGTACCCGCTACAAATTAGAGAAGCTCTGAAAGAAAATGAAGATGAAGAACCTCTCATGGAACACGGTATCAGTAACATATCGGCTAACATCCTATATCGATGCAATATCGATACAGATCAAGAGTATCAACAAAAAAGTGTTTTGTTTTATAATTTATGTTCGATCCGGGCCTAATACAAACCATTATGATACAAACAACAACAAACTCAGCGTTATCCCAACTTAATGGGCTCGGTTGCATGGATCCAATAAAACAAAGTAATGAAAACTGAGATCTTCACAAAAAAAAAAAGAAAATGGGGAATGGAGATTGAGATGAGGAAATGAGGGATAAGAAAATAGATGAGAAATGAAAAACTAAAAAATGACAAATGAAAATCTAGAACATACTAGAAAAAAGGATAAGGGATGAAAGATGAAAGACGAGAGTAAGAGGAAAGAGGCACAACCTAGAGAGTCAAGAGAATCTCAGCTAAATGGGGTCCACTACATGGATCCTTGCCCTCCAATAGGCTCTATATATCCAAGGTCATACTTAGTATAAGACTTAGACTATGCATGTCCTTCCTCACAACTTCTCCTATGGTCATTTTAGGCCTACCCTAACTCTTTTAACTCCTTCGATCGAGATCATATCACTCCTCTTTAGTGGGGCGTCCCTAGACCTCTGTTGAACATGATCATACCACCTCAAATTGCTCTCTCAGAATTTGTCATTGATCGGGGCAATTCTCAAGTTAGCTCTAATACCCTCATTCCTTACGTTATCCTTCATAGTTTTTCCGCACATCTATATCAACATCCTCATCTCTGCTACACACATCTTCCCAATATGCCACTTATTAATTAACTAACATTTTTGCCTCATACATCATAGCCGGACGTACAACAGTCCTATAAAACTTTCCTTTTAGCTTTAAAGGAATACGTCAGTCACACAACACTCCGGACATATCTCTTCAGTTCATCCATCACACTTTATTTCTATGTGAAACATCATCTTCTATGTCACCTACTTTATTTATGATTGACCCATATATCTAAAATAGTTGCTTTGTGGTATCTCTCTTTCCCCAATTCGCACCATGTCGATATCCATCCTAGTGTGATTAAATTACACATCATATACTCTGTCTTCGTTCTACGGATCTTAAAACCTCTTGTTTCCAAGGTTTCTCTCCATAACTTTGGCTTAGCATTGATCCCTGCTTTTGTCTCATCCACTAAAACGATATCAACCGCAAAGAGCATACACCACCAGACATCGTCTTGGATGCTCTTGGTTAGCTCGTCAATGATCAACGTAAAAAGATAAGGACTTAAGACTGATCCCTGATGTAATTTTATCGTAATTGAGAATTCTTTGCCCTGATCTTCCACAAATCTCATGCTAGTCACCACGCCCTCATACATATCTTTAATTACATCCACTTATATACTCAACACCCCTCTCTTCACTAGGACATGGCGATTTAAATCTCTAGGAACACGATCATAGGCTTTTCTAGGGACCGCTATGATACAAATACTATCAATATCGACACGGACTAGTACATTCACTCTAGGGACCGATTTCAATACCGACACCGAGACGGATAACCTCGGTTCGTTAATCGTTAGCGTGTTAATTTTCTTTGGTATAAGGCTATAAGCGATTAAAGATTCCTCAATTTTCAAGTGGGAGCAACTTCAAAATCTTACGTAATAATTCAAGTTTCACCTTGCCACGCCAAAGTCTAAACATAATCATATACGTCACCGTCTCAATCCTCAAAATATAATTTCCGGTGTCTTTCTTCCTCCGTGCTGCTCTCGTCTTTCCCCAACTTTGGGCTATCCTGGGTTCGGCTTTCCTCCTGTATCTTCGTTTTCATATTCCAAAACTCTTGATCTGCTGCTGCGGATTAACTGTTCCGACTATAGTAGCCACTATGAGCGAATAAATATCATTGGACCAACGCGAGAAGAGCATAAAGGGGAGGGGGAATAGAGAGAGAGAGAAAGGGAGAGAGAGAGGAAGACCGTTGAGGCCTTCTCCCCCGGAACCCAGTATCGCCAGTTGTCAGTCGTATCTGATTTTTCTTCGCGGCGACCACAGGATCCTCTCTCTGGACTAGGGTTCCGGAAAAGGAGGTCAGCTCCTTTCTACCAGTTGCTTATTATTGTGGTCCGTTTCAGATTCGCTTATACTTTTTACAATAATCGTTAATGTCTCTCTGTTTTTTTTTTTTTTTTTTTTTTGTTGTTGTTGTTGTTGTTGTACATGTATCGAAATTCTTGTCAAATACGAGACTTGCTTTTTCACCTGGTGGATCACAGGCATGTTTGGGGATTTTGAAATTGGGCCTAAATTGGTTTAACTTGTTATATTCTGTTAAAGAACCCTATAAATTTTATTATGGAATTTATAATGATTGGGAACATTACCCAAAAAAAATATATAATGATTTGATTTGGTGCTCGGTGTGGCGGCACCAATTTGTTTCTTTTATAAAAATAGAAACCTCTGGAGTTTGGGCCACCTTTTTCCAGTTTTATTAGATCAGATGGTATCTCAGGTGGTGATCTAACAGTTTCTAACACGGTCACATATTTACAACTGAAAGGCAGTGTTTGCTTCTTAGTGCAATGTGAAATTTTTATTGATATGCTTCTACTTATTCTGGAGTTTGTGTGTGTGTCCTGCCAATGCCACCGTACGTGTCTCTCTCCTCCCTCCTTTCAGCAATTTTTTGTAAAGTTTTCATTCACCTAAGTGATCCTGATCCTTCAAGGCCAAACAAGTAAACATATGGCTCTTTGAACAATGGTATATGAAGATATGATCTATCAGTTGCGTCTTTAACTCTTTCAAACAGTTAGAACCCTGCACATAGGGACCAGGCCCACACCATTTTAGTGTGCCGTGCAATTTCCTAGGGAACAAGTTCAGTCATATTCTTGTTCCTTCTATCGTGATCCTATCAGTCGTTTATGGACCTTGCTCTGCTGGTGCTTTGTCTGTTGAGACTTGGGATAGAGCAAAAAACATGCTTGTTTGTATGCCTACCTGCAAGCATTATACTCCTTCCATCCCAACTATGGGGTGGTCCGAACTTTCCAATCTAATGCAGGATTGCGTTTCTTATAATGTTGCTCGATAGAAGAGGGGAGGGGGGGGAACTGCCCCTCCTGAACTTTTGGTATATCTAATGTATATGATTTAAAGGGGGCATATTGGGTAGCCACGAGTTGCTCTAATGCTGCCCAAAACTTATGATATAAGGAGCCTTAGGAAAAAAATATGGGAAAAAGTAGAGCTGCAGAACAAAACAAGAAAATCTGGAAGTTAGAGGGCTGAATGGAGAATTTTTATATCTCATAAAAGAGAAACCAGAGCAGTCTGAAACTCAGTTAGAGTGGTCCATATGTTGCTAGTGAATCATGCAGTATTGAAGGATCAGATCTCTCTGATAAATAGTAGATCTAGTGGCCCAGATTTGAAAGCTGATCTATATTAGATTAGCAAAACAGGTGCAGCAACATGAGATGTAACAAGTGATTTAAATCTCAAAAGGGAGTCAGGACTTGATGTATATAATGGATATTGGATAGCAGAACAAAGGTTAGTAAAAAGAATAGAGAGGAGATAATTGAGATTTTAGAACTGATATATAGCTGAAAAGTGATAAGAAAACAGAATATGACTGAAATAGAAACAGGGGATGAAAACAAGGAATAAACAAGGATGAATTCTGATATACTATCAGCAGAGTAACAACAATAAGAAAGATGATAATTGAACTGAGAAGAAGGGAGAAAACCAGTAACTGAAAGAGAAAGAAGAGGAAAGCGCCAAGCAAAACACAAATTTCATTCCATTGATTCTGAATTTTGTGTTGGTACATAGACACATCTATAAAGCCCAACTTTTTTAAATTAACAAACTTACTAAAAGAACTTAAATAAACCATGGCTGGACCTGGTAAAATAAAAAAAAAGAAATTACATATTTTCCCAAGGAGTCTTCGAATTTGACAGCACTGTCAGGGATACTGACCTTGGATGTACCCCCTCATAAGGGACACTCTATAAGAGACCTAATTTTTGGGCTTGAATGGGCCTTTTCTTGGGCTGGAACAGTTATGGACTTGGCCTCCAAATGGTGTCTAGCTTTGGCACTACTATAAAGACACTATGTCATGCCCAACCCCTATATGATTATGGTATACCACAACCACATGTTTTAAATAGAAGGAATATTTGTAGGCAACCATAGAGTTTTCTCAAGAATTTGTGTTGAGATTGCCAAATATTAATGCTATTGGGCATTAGATTCTATAGAATTTACTGGGATAGACGAGAATTATTTTCTTCCTGCTAGGATGCTTTGCTGTATGTATGCTATCTTTCAGTCGTGTTTTTTATTGATAGTTAAATCTTTGTGTGAAGATCATACATTTTTTTTGGGAGGGGGGATTGTGATTACATTATCCATCGTAGTTATCCTCTTTTTCCGAATGAAATGAAAATGTTTTGCTCGTATTGATAAAAAAAGATAAATAAGTTATAAAAATACAGATGAATAATGCCATTATTCCTTAGGTGATAGCACGCTCATTCCTTGCTCTTTGGAGATACCAACTGGAGCCCAGGAATTTGAAGCCACAACCTCTTCTCTCTCCCCCAAATCTATTGACTGTTCCATCTCTCTAAAAGGTTGAACTGGTCGTAGAGGCACCCAATTGATCCTTTAGAAGCTTTGTCATTCCTCCAATCTTGAGCTGCATAAGGACAGGTATAGAGGAGGTGAGCTACTGTTTCAGCATTGCTAAGACAGAACAGACACACACTGGGCAGCTCATGGTCTCTGGAAATTAGATGTTCAATAGTAAGGATGCTTGTATGTGATCCACAAGAAGAGTTGAACCTTGACAGGGTTCCTTTAACCAAATTAACCTCACTGGAAACTGGAAAGTCATTTTTATTTTGGTTTGTAAGTAGAATAGCCAGCTGGGACTTAACTGAGAGAGTGCTATTAGTTTTTTGTTTATACAGACCATTTTAACCTGGAGCTGGAGGATAGTAGATTTTGGGAAGGCACAGTTTCATATTTATACAGCTATAATTTAATTGGGAGGGAGGTGGATGTGGTTTTTGTGTGTGTGTGGAAAAGGTAATAGTGGAGGAGGTGGATAATAAAATTTTGGGGAGTGCAGGGGGGATTTCTTGATGTTTACATAGTATAAACTGCTGTCAAGGAGTTTGCTGAAGAGGAAGAGGTTTCTTTGTTGCAAGTCAGGAAGATTTGGAAGACTTATGCCCACCCAAGAGCAGCAACATTTGCGTGGGTGGTGGCATTAGATAAGGCTCTTACGTCAGAATGTTGGATAACTAACAATCAAGGGTTGAAGTTGGCTAGGGCAAATCCCCCGCCACAGCTTCAATGTCTGGAGATCCCTAAACAACTGCCTCCCTACCCAAGCATTTCTCCTTCACCGTCATATCCCTGTCCCCCCTGCTTGTATCCTTTGCTGGAATGGTAATGAGGACGTTAATCATCTTTTTTTTTCTTGCCCCTTTTCCTCCTCCATCTAGTAAAAAGCCCTTTTTTCCATCTGGCCCCATAGACGAAGACCTTTACCCTTCGCCCGTGAGTGGCTTTGGTTGGATATGACATTTTCAGGCTTTAATCTGTGACTCAGCTGGTAAACTTGTGTTAGGGGCGGTTATCTCTCATATTTGGATGGAAAGAAATCTTAGCAGATGGACCTCCAACTCTTGTTCTTTCGACGAGATTTGGAAAGCCATCTTCTTTGATGTCAGCTCCAAGCTTCACGTGCTTCGCCATGGCTCTCTTGTGGACTCTCCTAGGAACAGGCACATTGCTATTTTTTGGAGCCTTGATGTTTGTATAGCTTTCCCCTCCCCCTCTTTCCCTGTGTATTCCCCCCCCCCCCTTTTCTTCCCCTCGTTTTGGTAATATATTCTTATTCACCAACAAAAAAAAAAAAAGGGTTGAAGTTGACTCATAGATGCTATAGGTGTTATGAGGAAGAGGAATTAGCTTGACATCCTTTTTCTGAATTGTTTTATCATTAAGTTTGAGGTTAGTTGGGCATGGCCAAGGAATGTGAAGCATATATTTATACAGTTTAGGCAGCGAGATGGTGATGTACATGGAATTTTGTATCTTTTATACCATAGTTGTCTAGGCAACTAGATGACCCAAGGCGTTGGAGGGGCGCTCACCTAAGCGTCTCCTAGGCGCCCTAGGTGTGCAGTATATGACTATATGTAATATAACAATGATAATTTTATATAATTATGTTTATATGCAACATTGTTATATTACATAGCCATATCAATGCAATATGATATAATTATGCTAGTAATAACGTAATATGAGAAACCAACATTTGATAAATAAAACGTACAATATAATATAAGCATATTCATAAAAAATCAAAGTATGAAACATAAATTAACGTAAACTCGTGAAGTGTCAACAAGGCGTGCGATCGCCTTGGACCCAAGAGAGAGCCTGGACACCTAGACGATGCCTTGACAACTATGTTTTATATTCTCTTTTGGCAAAGTGCTCAATAAAATGTCACTTCACCATATTTCTTTATGTAGCTGGTTTAGTTTCCTAGTATAGAAGGTTAAGTTCTCTAAAATTTGGAACTACTAGATAAAAAAGGGCGTACCCATTGCACGAGGCTCCCGCCATTGTGGGGTCTGGGGAGGGTCATAATGTACGCATCCTTACCCTTGCTTTTGCAGAGAGGCTGTTTCCTGTAAAATTTGAAACTACTAGATAATCCATTTAATTACTTTAAGTTTCCAAATCTTTAAAAATATCAGTTTGTAAGAGCTTAGACAATTTAATATCAGCAGAAACGCTGGAAAATCTAGATCGTCAAGCCTTCCATCTTATAGAAATGTTATAGGCGCTGTTACAGTCCCAAATTGTGCAGAACTTGTTGTCTGAGCCCCTAATAACTGGGGATAGTAAGATTTAAGAAGAGTTTCCAAGCTATCGTGCCAGAAGCTGGTAGCATTGCCTTGCTTCATCCTCAAACTGATATCCTGTTTAAAAGCATCTTGGACCTTCATGATCCCTTTCCAAACTCCAGATTTCAACCCAAAATCTCTAAGACATTTCTTTGGTTTCGTACTTTCTGAGATTTTCATTCAATTTGCCCCCAAAACTGAACTTCTTCAGACTTCATGCCTGAGCCTCTCTCTCTCTCTCTCACACACACACACTCTTATTTATCTATCTCTATCTGTCTTATTCATTTTCTAGTTGATTCTATTGCAGTGCAAGTGTGAATGATAATGTTTTCCCTCAACTTCTATACGTGTTTTTTTGCAAGATAATCAAAGATTCCCTATCAAATTCCGTATCTGGGAAATGGGTTGTAATTTTCCATCTTTGTAGCCTTTTATTCCCATTCGGGGAAATGGATTTATTCCTTTGGGCTTTGTTGTTGGGTTATATAGGATTCTGGGTAGGACATCGCTTCATCAAGATGTATGATGGTGTTGGCATGGTTGCCTTGTTGCTTGAATGGATTACACCAAGCTGCTTTGTGTTATCTGTGTCCTAATTTGGTTGCACCAAGTATAAACTATTGCCAAATACTTACCACTTGGATGATCATCGTGATATTAGTATATATCTATATGACAACGTTCCCCATATTGTTTAAAATGGAAAGGAGAAAGATGTTTTTAACACAGCTTCTTAATACTCAACTCAACTCAACTCAACTAAGCCTTTTCCCAAGTAAATGGGGATTAACTGTATTTATGGTCTTGGTCTTTTTTTCCCCCCTTAATAAATAAGGTCATGTTCGTTGTCAAGTCTGGGCTATTCATGTTTTCTCACTACTTCTCTAGTTACTCTTTGTCTCCCTCTTGGTCTTTTAACTCCTTTACCTGTGCCATGTCACTTCGTACTGCTCTGCACTCAATGGCCTCAATTACAAATGTAATACGACATTAATTGATGCTTATTCAACTTGTCTTCTATCAGGGTCACTGCTAGATCACCTTGATTTTTTATTGTTTTTGGAGTTTTATCACTCATCCATCTCAACATCCTCATCTCAGATTCTCCTATTTTGTTAATATGTTGTTGTTTTGTTCAACATCCAGCTCCATGCAACATTACTGGTCTTGTAGCCATAGTTTAAAATCTCGTCTCGGCAGGCCATTTCCCTAGTTAGTTTCATCCATTTCTAATGCAAAGAGGTATGGGGCTAAAAGTTGATCCTTGATGTAATCCTACTGTAATTAGAAATTCACTTGTCTGGCCTCGGACAGATTCTTAAAGAATATTAGAAGTTGTAAACCAACTGATCATCATCCATTTATATTCCATGAGTTGCTTGCGATTTTGATGTGTTCTGTGCATTCACTGTTGTTATGTATATTCATTCATCTTGTCACGTACTTGGGGGATGTGGGGTTCTGTTTTATCTTTACCTTTAGACTGTGTACTAAATACTCTTTTGTTGACTTCTACAGACTGCTTCTAGCCATGGTATGTTGATGTATGACTAGGTGATGAAGGACTTGGCTGAGAGAACTGTGGGTCCAAAGATTCCTGCAGGAAATTCAGTTGATTCCAAATATAAGCATCCAGCAACTGTTAGTTCAGACCAGAAATCTGACAACACCAACTCTTCTAAGGCTTCCTTGTGGTCAAGTTTTTTTGTGTCTACTATCTCATTGTTTGAAACATACAACGAATCATCTGTTCGTGAAAAGAGAGCATTTAATACCAGAACATATGGATGGGCAAATGCTTTGAAGAGAGTTGTGACTGGTAGCTCAATGAAGAGACTTCAAGAGCGGATACTAGGGCCAAGCAAGACCTTTTTTTCCAGCTCAACTAGTGAAATATGGCTTTTAGGTGTATGTTATAAAACTTCAAAAGAAATTTCCTCCAGTGATGCAGTTCATGACAATGGACTAGATGCATTTGAAAAGGATTTCTCATCAAAAATTCGGATGACATATCGGAAAGGTTGATTGTGCACAGAGTCTTTATTCTCTCAATTAATTTCATTAGCCAACTTAGCCATATTACTGTGGTGAGGATGAATGATAGAATTTGTAACCCTGTGAACAGGTTTTGATGTTATTGGTGATTCAAGATTCACTAGTGATGTCAATTGGGGTTGTATGCTTAGAAGCAGTCAGATGCTAGTTGCCCAGGTAGTTTTTTATTTTTACTTATTTTTTTGGGGTTCCAAGCCCCCTTTGCACAAACAAATTTGAAATTGTTCTCTCTCTCTCTCTCTCTCTCATTAGTGAATTAAGTAATTCTTTTATGCCGGCAGGCATTGCTCTTTCATCGTCTGGGGAGGTCTTGGAGAAAGCCCTCGCAAAGGGTAAGATGGAAGGTGTAAATTGTGCCATTTTGTTTTTGCTTCCATCTTTAGATATAAACTTGGGTTCATTTTGACAGATAGAGAGTGATAAGGCTTCTTTATTTGCGCTGTAGGGATGCTCATGATGGTCCCTTGTTGATTATGCAGCAATTTGATCAGGAATATATTGAAATCTTGCATCTGTTTGGTGATTCTGAGGCATCTCCCTTCTCCATACACAATCTTCTTCAAGCCGGAAAAGCCTATGGCCTTGCTGCTGGTTCGTGGGTTGGTCCATATGCAACGTGTCGCTCATGGGAAACTCTTGCTCGCTCCAAGATACAGCAGATTAACATTGGAAGGGACAACCAGTCACTGTCAATGGCTATTTATGTTGTTTCTGGTGATGAAGATGGGGAACGAGGTGGAGCACCAGTTGTCTGTATTGAAGACGCTGCTAGACTTTGTTCTGAGTTTTCCAAGGGTCAACTAGATTGGGCACCTATTATTCTATTGGTTCCTTTGGTCCTTGGACTAGACAAAGTAAATCCCAGGTTTGTAAAGATTTTAGTTCTTACTTTCTTTGTCTTTATTTGTTTCTACTGTTTTCTTTTTAAATAGATCTCATGGACCTCTCAGCCTTAGTGGTTTTTTTTTCTTTCAAAAATTAAATGGTTCAGAGTTGAGTTTGACATTCCCTATGTTTAACGAGTTTTTTAAATAGATCTCATGGCCCTCTCAGCCTTAGTGGTTTTTTTTTCTTTCAAAAATTAAATGGTTCAGAGTTGAGTTTGACATTCCCTATGTTTAACGAGTTTGGGTGTGGGATATGTGTCTAAAACTCAACACAGGGGATTCATTTGTTTATGTATATTATTAGTATGTTCTTCTCGTAGGTAATCACTTGGGTAAGACTATAATGTTTCTTCTTCATGAAACCATAATATTTATTCCCCCCCCCCCCTTCTGGAAAGCTCTCTCCTTCTTTCTCAGTATCCTTTTATTTAAAAAATGTTTAGCATTGTGGATGTGCATGTTGGTGTTTGACATGTGTGATATGACCTTGGAATGATAAACAAGCATGTCCACGTTACATAGTGTAATAGCATTTTAAAACTTAAAACTTTAAAAGGTTACATTGTGTGAGGTTACTACATAGTGTAATAGCATGAATGTGTGAGGTTACATAGTGTAATAGCATGTTCTCTAGGGAATTACTTGCATGCAGTGCAGTTGGGTGTGGGAAGTATTGCAACCAAGACATCAGGGCCAAGGCAGATCTATTTTGAAAGGAGACGATTCCTTATCATATCATCTGGGGTGAGAATGGTTGTTTGGTCTGAAGTTGGTCTATCAATGGCCTGCAGTTATGAAGTGGATCACGACCAAGACACCTAGGCAATCTATTTTTCTATGCAACAAATTGAGCTCTGCCTACTTGTCTAGAAGGATTGCCAGAGAGGGGAGTGGTACCCCACCATGCAGTCATGCTCATAATACGATGACGTCATGGATCCGAGCTTGTTTTAAATTATGACAGAGGTCTAAAGAGGTAGAGGATATAACAAGATACAAGCTTGCCAGGAACTAAATGATTGTGGGGAACGCAAGGGCGAAGAAATATGACGATCTGTATAACAATCTGATTTCGAAGGATGGGGAAAAAAGCTATCTATAAGATAGCTAATGTGAGAGAAAGTAATGTAAGACTAGAACCTGAATAGGTCTAATCCCAAGCAGGATCAAATAGAAAACCCTCCCATAAATAAGAAATCATATAAGGGAACCAAGAGAACAATGGGAACTAAAATCATATGAGGGAACCAAGAGAACAATGGGAACTCAAATGAGGGAACAGTTTTCTTGGTTGAAGTAACAAATAAAAACCTACAAATTTTTGTAACCTATTGAAGCAACAATGATCTTGATGTGGTAATCTTCAAAAAATCGATGTGACAATCAGTTGAAAGAAATCCCAGCAGCTTGTAACGCTCTTGAACTCGAGTTGAACAAAATTAGGGTTTGGATTCAATAACCGATGGAAGGGAATGGCTAACTCAGCCTGAGCATCTCACCCATCATATCTCAGGATTTTCACAAAGGCTAAAGCCAATATTTCATTAATCAAATTCGTGTACAATGCTGGCCTCCCTTACAAACTTATATAGAAGACTCAAAAATAGACTTAGACACTAAAAAGGAAAGGCCTAACCCTATCCTTAACTAATAAGGTAACCTAAATTGACTAGGAAAGTGAAATAATAAAGAAAACAAACTCAAAATAGGACTCTAACTAAACTAAAGAAGCAAATCCCGTTTCCTACTTTCTACCCATATTTTAGGCTCATTAAATAGGCCAATTACAAGGTAAACCCATGGGATCAAAGTCCCAATTCATATATGACCCAACCCAAAGCTTATTTTCAATAAAATAAACCCTTTAAGTGACTTTACATCAATTCCCAACTAGGGGTGTCAATGGGTCGGGCTAGGCCGGGCTTGGCCTTAACCCTAACCCAACCCTGGCAGCTTAAACCTAAACCCAAGCCCAGCCTGACCCTGCCAGGGTCAAGCATACCCTCAACCCAAGCCAGGCCCTGCCAGGGTTTTCCCAAGCCCAGCCTTAATTGGCCTTGAATAGTGAACAGCCCAGTCAGCCCACTTAACAAAGCCCATTGTACATATAATATATATGAATACATAGCCCCAACCCACTTAACAAAGCCCATTATACAGATAATTTATTGTGTATACAGGGTCGGGCTGGCCCTGCCAGGGCCAAGGCATCAACCTAGGCCTAGCCTAGCCTTGCCAGGGCCAGTAAAATACTAAATCCAGCCCGACCCTGTCTAGAACACAGGCCTGGCCCAGCCCTATCCGGGCTCAGGGCGGGTTAGGGCCGGATCGGGATGGCCGGGTTTTTTTGGCACCCCTATTCCCAACCCAAAGCTTATTTTCAATAAAATAAACCCTTTAGGTGACTTATCTACATCAGAAAGGTTGATCAGAGACTTAGACCATGTTAGATGTATTAAAAGTTAGGATGGTCGAGTATTAATGAAGGATGAGGACAATGAAGAGAGGTGGAGTACTTCTTTGGCCTTCTTAATAAAGACTCCTCGAGTGATACGGTGGCAGAAAGCATCATTATTCATAGTGACACCTCAGCGTTGATGATCAAGTGGCTTAAGATAATTGGAAGGGTCTCTATGTTGATGATCAAGTGGCTTAAGATACTTAAATCTGACAAGGAAAACCAGGTATTTCTGCATGATAGAATTTATATTTCTTGGAGGATATACCCAGCTTATTTCGGAGAACCAATTTGGTTTTATGCCAGGAAGATCCACAACAGAATCTATCTGTCTACTTGGGAGAGTCATGGAAAGATTTAGAGAGAGCAACAAGGATCTTCATATGGCCTTTATTGGCCTAGAGAAAGCTTATGGCAGAGTTCCTAGGGATTTAATCTGGCATGTGCTAAAGATGAGAGATGTTTCAAGTAAATATGTGGACCCAATTAAAGATATGTATGATGGTGTGGTGACTAGTGTTAGAAGTGTAAGGGGTCAAGGTAGTGAATTTGCAATTACAGTTGGGTTGCACCAAGGATCAGCGTTGAACCCTTGTCTGTTTGCGCTTATCATGGGTGATTTAACCAGAGATATCCAAGGTGACATTCCTTGGTGCATGCTTTTTGTTGATGGCATTGTTTTGGTGGATGAGACAAAGGCTGGAATTAATACCAAATTGGAGCTATGGAGATCAACCTTGGAATCAAAAGGGTTTAAGATGAATAGAACGAAGACGGAGTATATGGTTTGTAACTTTAACAACAATGAGGGGGGTAAAAATGGATGAGATGGAGATTCCACAAAGTGACCATTTCAGGTATCTAGGATCAATCATCAGTAAGAAAGGTGATATACAAGTTGATGCCTCATAGAGGATTGGGATAGGTTGGATGAACTGGAGAGCATCCATAGTGTTGTGTGATCGATGAATTCCTGTAAAGCTTAAAGGAAAATTTTACAGGACAATCATAAGACCGGCTATGATATATGACGCGGAGTGTTGGGCTGTCAAGAAGCGTCATAAATAGATAAGCTAAGTGTAGCGGAGATGAGGATGTTGAGATGGATCAGTGGCAAAACCAGGAAGGATAAAATAAGGAATGATAATATTAGTGATGCAGGTCCAAGCATGCGAAAGAAGAAGAAGAGCCTTGACTAGGCTTATTTCGTTGGAGCCTTTTCTTTTCTTTAGTTTTTTTGTGTGTTTTAATTAGTAAGGTTAAAACAGTCTTTTACTTTTATTCTCCTCCACGATTTTAGAGGGATGAGTGTTTTATTTGTTTAAACTTATACTCCTATTTAGAGTATAAGTCTGCTATGTTTTTTTATGTTTTGTTATTAGGATTTAGGATTTGGAACTGGGATTCCTAGTTCAAATCTGGTTATTTGTGTAAGGCTTTTGGCCCTCTTTTTTATTATAAATAGATGGATCGTGGGCAGGCTCCCCCACTAATTTTTGCATTAAAAAACTCTTGTTTCAATCTGAGATTGCTGCCTGCATGCTGCTGCCTCTGCTCCTCTGCGAGCTTGCATCCTTGTGGACTCAAGGTGGTGAAGGGTAGGTGGACTCCTGCGACTCCTTGCACTGTGAAGGTCAGGAGGCTCTATCAATCTTCAAGTTGCTGCCTTATTTCTGCATTACAGTAAGTGAACCTGCTGCCCTTTGTTTCCCTTTATACAAACCTGATCTATTTCCCTTCTCCCATCACATTCGACCTCCATTAAACCTGCAACTTAATTCTGCCCCTACAGCAGAATTTGAAAACCTATACAAACTCGAACTTCTTTACATCATTAGGATCCCCTAAACCTGCATATTAAAACCCTATAAGCCCCTTTCCTAAAATCTGCCCCTAAACCCTAGATCTCACAAACAGTCCATTTTCATAAGGCATCCTACCTGAAACCCTAGATTTCCAACCTCAACCAAGTTCGATCCAACTTATACCAGTAGACTCATAAAAACCTGCACCTCGATACCAAATAAACCCTAGTTCGAAACCCTAACCCTAACCCTAGTTTGTGACCTAATTACTTAAAACTGTCCATTCGGCCAGCCCTACTACATAACCTTGTTCCCCTGGTTCCTAGTGGGCTTTGTCCTACCTAGGCTACATTAAATTGGTGTCAAAGCAATGGAAGAACATGGCGACCCTATTGTTGATCCGCCACTACCACCCCCACCTGATCCAATGGCTGCAATCATGACTATGCTGCAGAAGATTTCAACAGACCAGCAAGCTCTTGGTAATCGAATGACAGCAATAGAACAAAGGCAAATTGTGCCTCTTGTAAACAATCCCCTATATGTAGAGGAGGACAGATTCCAAGTTCATTCTGAAGTACATGGAACTCTGGGAAGGGATGAAGATCATCGAGGTCATCCCAGACGTCACAGGGACCACAGAGATCATTCTAGGCATGATAGAGATCACAGGGATCGACGTAGGTATGACAGAGATGACTACAGAGAAGACAGGAACAGAACTACTGAAGCATCTCGAAGACCTAACTTTGAGGAATACTTGAAGTCCTACTTCACTGGAGATGAAGCTACTAACAGGAGATTTGATACACAGAAGGTCAAACTAGAGCTGAAAGAGTATGATGGACATGGTGATCCACAGAAATTCTATGATTGGCTTGCTGCCCTAGATGACTATTTTGACTAGTATGATTTGCCTGAAGACCGAAAGATGAGATTGGCACGTACCAAATTAATTGGCTCTGCTCGAGAATGGTGGTGAAAGACAGAGAGAGATTTGGAGCACGTAGGTGATGCACCTACCAACTGGGAAGATATGAAGTATGATTTGAAAGAGAAATACTTGCCTAGACACTACAAAGCTCAGATGCAAGATCAATTCAATTCCCTTCGGCAAGGGAATATGACTGTATCCGAGTACATGCAGAAGTTCCACTCTCTTTCATCCCGTACTGATACCATAGAGAGTGCTACTCAGATGTTATCTCGATTTCGGTTGGGATTAAGATCTGATATTACTAGAGCTATTGGCGCTGCAGATGTTCTGGACATCAAGGACTGCTTTGAGAAAGCCTTGAAGGCTGAAGACCTATTGAACACCACTAGAAGGTTTGGCTCCACTGCTGTTGACACCAAGAAATCTTTTCCAGCCTCCAAACCAACTAATGGTTACAATAGAAGTAATAATGTCACTGCTGGTTCTACACGGACAGCTCCCTACACTGGCAACTCTTCTCGTGTGGACAAGGGTAAAGCCCCAATGACCACAAGTGATTCCAACACCTGCTATTGCTGCAATGAAAAGGGACATTATGCTAAGGACTGCCTAGTAAAACAGAGACAGATTCATGTAGCTGAAAAGGAAGAAGAAGACCCTGATGATTTTGATGAACAGGGTGTTTATGCATTACCCCCTAATGATGATGATGATGGGGCTGCTTATTTTGATGACCTGGGTGAAGACTTTGAAGATACCCGAGGTGTACACGTAGTAGCACGTATATTGAGTGCTGAATCTAAGAGTGAAGACTGGCGACGTAGTTGCATCTTCTACACTCGCTTGCGGACAGGTGAACACACTCCCAAGATAATTGTTGATAGTGGCAGCTGTGTTAATGTTGTTTCTGAAGACCTTGTGAAGAAGGCAAGTCTGAAGTTTGAAAAGCATCCAATGCCATACAAAGTCTCCTTATTGAACGGGAATAAGCTTGATGTGAACAAGAGATGTTACATTCCCTTACAAGCCCCCAAGTATTCAGAGGAAATTTGGTGTGATATCATTCCGATGAGAATGACTGATGTGTTACTAGGAAGACCATGGTTGTATGACAATGATGTTGCCCTCCTAGGAAGAAAAAACTTGTGTGTGTTTCAACATAAGGGAGAGGAGATCAAGTGGTACCCCCTTAATGTGCCTGAAGAATCACGTCAACGCCGTGTTATGCGTACCAACCAGAAGGGGACAGAATCTGGAAGTAAGTTGTTGGCTGTTCCACAGAGAGAGTTTGAACAAACCAGCCATGATACAGGACCAGCCATGATACAGGCTTGGTTCTTGCCGTGGTGACTCATGAGGTTGCTGCCCAACCTGAAGTGAAGTTTACACAACCTATCAAAGACTTATTGCAGGATTTTTCAGATGTAGTGCTAGAAGAACTTCCCAACGAGTTACCCCCACTGAGAGACATTCAACATGTCATTGACTTGGTACCCGGTGCTATGTTACCAAATCTGCCCACCTACAGAATGAGTCCCTCTGAGCATGAAGAGCTTACTAAACAAGTGGGAGAGCTTCTCAAGAAGGGGTTTATTGATGAGAGCATAAGCCCTTGTGCTGTTCCAGCCTTGTTGACACCAAAGAAGGATGGTTCGTGGCGCATGTGTGTGGACAGCAGAGCTATCAACAAGATTACCATCAAGTATAGGTTCCCAATCCCTAGGCTTGATGACATGCTAGACATGCTGTCCGGTTCAAAGATTTTTTCCAAAATCGATCTTCGAAGTGGATACCATCAGATTCGCATCCGGCCTGGAGATGAATGGAAGACAGCCTTCAAGACCAAAGATGGATTGTTCGAGTGGAAGGTCATGCCCTTTGGCCTAACAAATGCACCTAGCACATTCATGAGTCATGACACAGGTACTTTGTCCTTTCATCGGTAAGTTTTTCGTTGTTTATTTTGATGATATTTTGGTGTACAGTAAGCACCCAGATGAACATATAGACCACCTGAAACAAGTTCTAAGAGTGCTCCGGCAAGAGAAGCTGTTTATAAATTTAAAGAAGTGCTCCTTCATGCTGCCCAAGGTTGTTTTCCTTGGTTTTATAATTTCTTCAAAGGGTGTTGAAGTTGATCCGGAAAAGGTCCGAAGCGTTGTTGAATGGCCTACTCCGAAGACATTTACTGAAGTGCGAAGCTTCCACGGTTTGGCTTCTTTTTAAAGGCGATTCATTCGCAATTTTAGTGCCATCATGGCACCCATAACCGAATGCACCAAACAGAACAAGGGTCCGTTCACATGGACAGCAGCAGCTCAAAAGGCCTTCCAAGTGATTTAGAAGAAGATGACTGAAGCTCCAATGCTACGCCTGCCCAACTTTGACCATATTTTCGAAGTTGCTACTGATGCTTCCCGTGTTGGTCTAGGCGGAGTTCTTATGTAGAATGGACATCCTATTGCATTCTACAGTGAGAAACTCAATGATGCCAAGACTCGGTACTCTGCTTATGATATAGAGCTTTATGCCGTTGTTCAGGTCTTGCGGCATTGGAGACACTACCTTATTGGCAAAGAATTCGTCTTGTACACTAATCATGAGGCACTCAAGCACCTCCATTCACAGAAGTCCATTAGCACCATGCATGCTAAATGGGTTGCATATTTACAGGATTTCAACTTTGCCCTCAAATACAAGTCAGGAAAGGAAAATACAGTGGTTGATGCACTGAGTAGAAAAGTCTTGACCTTGAGCACTTTTTCAGCCCATGCACTTAGAATCAAGCAGATCAGAGATGAGTATGCTAGTGACAAGGACTTTCAAGTCCTATATGCTGATTTGAAGCAGGGTGGACAGCACCCTAAATATTCATTACATGATGGTTACCTATTCTTAGGAACTCGGCTTTGTATTCCCGACTCGTCCTTACGACACCACATTATCAGGGAGTTACATGGAGGAGGTCTAGGAGGACACTTCGGGAAGGATAAAACCATCTTGCAGGTGACTGATCGGTACTATTGGCCTCACTTGGCCAAGGATGTAGAGCATGTAATCCGGAGGTGTCGAGTTTGCCAGCTAGCTAAAGGTACCAAATAAAATACGGGCCTCTATTCACCACTGCCGATCCCTCACCAGCCCTGGGTTGATCTCAGTATGGATTTTGTACTTGGACTACCTCCTACCAAAGAAAGATTTGACTCCATCATGGTGGTAGTTGACAGATTCACCAAGATGGCTCACTTCATTCCTTGTCGAAGAACACTTGATGCTTCCCGTATAGCCAAACTGTTCTTCAGGGAGATTGTTCCCATCCATGGGTTACCCAGTACCATCGTATCCGACCGTGACGTGAAGTTTATGAGTTACTTCTGGAAGACTCTGTGGCTGAAGACAAATACCAAGCTGTTGTTTTCTACCGCATTCCATCCCGAGATTGACGGGCAAACAGAAGTAGTTAACAGGAGCCTTGGAAATTTGCTGCGGTGTTTGGTCCGAGATTATGAGAGGACGTGGCCCTCTATCCTTGACGTTGCTGAGTTTGCATACAACAGCTCCGTGAACAGGACCACCGGTCGTACTCCTTTCGAGATTCTCCTTGGGGTACAACCTCGCCGTCCGATTGATCTCATTCCCTTACCCCCTCAAGCTCGGGTAAGTGTTGAAGCCGATGAATTCCTCCGCCATATCACCGAAGTGCACGCAGATGTTCGACGCAAGATTGCACTCAGCACTGATCACTACAAGTCCACTGCCGACAAGCATCGCCGGTTTGTAGACTTCAAGCCTAGAGACATGGTCTTGGTATGGGTGAATCCAGAGAGACACCAACCGGGTGTCAACAGTAAGCTACATCCAAAGAAGATGGGTCCATAAAAGGTGCTGAAACGTATTGGGCCTAATGCTTATGTTCTAGAGTTGCCTGATGATATGGGCATAAGCAATGTTTTCAACGTGGCTGATCTATACTTGTATACGGGGCAACATTCAGATGATGGCGATTCAAAGCACATGTTGCGACTGCCCCAACTGAAGCCACCCACGGAAGATTGATTGAAGAGGTTCTGGATGATATGCACAAGACGACTCGTCAAGGCGCCGGTTACCACTCCTTCCTTGCCAAGTGGAAAGGTCACCCACGCCAGGACAGTACTTGGATACATGCTGATGACTTCAAGAGGCTTGATCCGGAGTTATATGATCACTACATGGCATTCACCCATTCATCGGAGATGAATGTTTCTAAGCCGGGGAGAGCTGATGCAGGTCCAAGCATGCGAAAGAAGAAGAAGAGCCTTGACTAGGCTTATTTCGTTGGAGCCTTTTCTTTTCTTTAGTGTTTTTGTGTGTTTTAATTAGTAAGGTTAAAACAGTCTTTTACTTTTATTCCCCTCCACGATTTTAGAGGGACGAGTGTTTTATTTGTTTAAACTTGTTGAAATAGGCTGCTTACACGATTGGGGTAAGCAGTTCTAGTTTGATTAGGATTAGTCCTACTAGTCCTAGCTGATTAGGATTAGTCCTAGTCATGTTAGGAGCATAGTTCGAGAACTCGTGAGATCTCGCCGAGTTTCTCGGTTTTTGGAAAAGCCGAGACGAGACTGCCTACGAGTCTCAAAAGTGCAATATCTCGACGAGATCTCGGATCTCAGTTGTGACCCATTATTTTAACCCACCTGCCACTTAAATACCTTACCTGATTGGACAAAACTCGACATATCTCGGCGAGATCTCGGTCCGATCTCGGGTTGACCCAAAGTTGAGGCTTGAGTTGAAAAAAAAAAATACACCAACTCAGCGAGATCGACTGCTCTCGGTTTTCCAATAGTTGAGTTGGTACGAGACCCGAGTTTTAGTACCTTGGTTAGGAGTAGTACTAGTCGATTAGATTTTTTTTTCTTTTATTTTTATTGTTTTACCTCACGAGTCCTATTCGGCATTCCTAGTTGTATTAGGAATTCCTAGTAGGACTAGACTCAGGTGTTAGTATTCCTATTTGTACTTTGATCAGATTTACTTCAAGTTATTATAAATAAAGGGGCTTGGGTGATCGATTCTAATCACTCAAGCATTCATATCAAAGCTGTTTACATGGTATCGAGCCATCTCTCATCCGAAGAGCAGCCTCCCCTCGATTTTTTCTGGTTTTCTTCTCCAACTCTCTCGGCTACTGGTTTCCTTCTTCTCCAACTCTCTCGGACTCTCTATTTCATTCAGGGCAGCATCTTTGAGGTGATTCAATGAAGAATTAGCTGCTGCCCTCAATGACACCTCACTGAAGATTATACAAACACTGGTGTGATCTGAAACTGCCGCAGGTTTCCTCCAACCCTTCGAGATCAAGCTGCTACATTATTCAAGCTGGATTTCTGTTTTTTTGGAGATTGATCCTTGTACTTGCTGATCTACACCTTACATATTTCAGATTGCAGATCTGAATCCAATCCACATCTGATTCGAACCTGCAATTACCTACATTCAGATATACCTAAATTTTTTTAAAATTTAGGGCTTTTTATTGGCTCATCCAAAGGGGCCAATTTTTTTAGGGAATCTTCTCCACGACAAGGGAGATACTCGATCCTTGTTTTAGCCTGTTCTGACGGCTGAAACTCATACAGTTTCACAACCCAGGGTTTCACTCGATACTGTAACCAGCCCTATTAGGGTTTCTTATTGCATAATCAGAATTTTCTGATTTTTTGCAGGCTTATTCTCCACCACTTGCAGGGCATTCGATCCAAGTTTCAGCCTATTCTGACGGCTGCAATTGCTGCCACTTCAAAACCCAAACTTCAGATCTGATTCAGTTTTTTGAAGATTTGTTTTTTTGTTCAAATTTGTGGATCGGTTTCTACCTGAACTATGGGAGATTCAGAGACAACTACTACTACTTCTGGAGGGGATGGTCAGACTAGGAATGACTTCCTTCCCTATGCTGCTGCCATCAAGCTTGATGGTACGAATTATTTTATCTGGGCCAGATCACTATCCTTGACTGTGGCTGGTAGGGGATTCACTGACCATCTTACTGGCACCACCAAACAACCAGCTGAAGAAGGTGCTGCCCGTACTAAATGGGCTGCGAACGATGCTATGGTGATGTCATTTGTTTTAAATTCTATGACCACTGATCTATCCAGTCAATATCTTCTCCTTGACACTGCTACTCAGATATGGACTGCTGTCAAGGGAACTTATGGTCGATCAGGAAGTGGTGCTCAGGTTTATGAAATCAGGAAGACACTCCAAACCACGACTCAGAAGGAGATGTCTGTTACTAAATACTATGCTGCCCTCAAGTGTTTATGGCAGCAATTGGATCATTATGCTCGATTCCAGCCTACTACTACTGCTGATATTACTGCCTACCACACCTATGTAGACCAATTCCGTGTCTATGATTTTCTGGCTGGCCTCAATGATGATTATGACCCTATTCGGGTGCAAGTCCTTGGACGGGTTCCTTTCCCCACTTTAGAGGAGACTTTTTCTTATGTTCACAGTGAAGAGACACGAAGGGCTGCCATGATGATGACTCCTAAAGTTGAGAGATCAGCCTTACAGACTGCTGGTCCCACTCTTGTTGCTTCTTATGATATTGTTGCTGCTTCCACTACTACTACCAAAGAGCCTGTTAAGTGTGAGCATTGTCACAAACAATATCACACTAAGGCTCAGTGTTGGAAATTACATGGGAAGCCAGCTGATTTTGAGGCCAAACGTGGTCGTGCTAAGTCTAAAAGCAAAGCCAATCATACTGAAAGTGTAGCTCCAACTCCACTGCTGACATTGGTTTCTCCCAGGAAGAACTCCAGGCTTTGGTCGTATGTTGAACACATCAACGCTTCTACTACGCTCTGCGCCAATTCGGGTTCCTTCTTTGCCCGCATGTATTTCTTTTCTTTGGTCATTGTGCATCGTAGTATCCACTCCATGGATCATAGACTTCGGTGCTGCGATCACATGACAGTTCTTCTAGCCTTTTTAATACATATTCTCCTCCTCGGTAAGGATAAAGTCAAAATTGCTGATGGGTCCCTCTCCTCCATCTCGGGAAAGGATCCATTGGTTGTTCTCCTTCCCTTACACTGTCATCTGTGTTCATAGTACTATATCTCGCGATATATCGGTATCTCGGGCCTACCGAGATATCCGAAATATCCGAGATATCGCTAATATTCTAAATATTGCATTTTTTCGCAATATTTCGGGGTCCATCTCGGGGTATTTGGCCATATTTAGGCCTAAACTTCATGGACAGCCTTATTTAAGCTTAATAAACACATTTAAACCATAAAATTGTAAAAATGTGAATTCAAATTGGTGTTTTGGGCTTGCCCTTGATTGACATAGGTCGCCGACCTTAATGTATAAATAGTTAAATACACATAGATTAATGAAATCACAACTTAAGTTACAAATTACAAGTGCTAAATGCTAATAGTAGTCTTGCGTGCCTCCTGGATCAATCCCACTCATGCCTCGCCGAGTCGACGTCCATTGCTCTGTTTGAATGACATATGTGGACCACGGTATAGAATCGGAGAAGAAACGAGTGTAGTCATCCACAAGTGTCACGTAAATGGAATCATCAACGATGCCAGAGGTAACCTATCCTAGGATATAAACTAGGTTACCAATCGATCCAAATTCGTGAAGAAGATGATCCACTGTGATATGATGTTGGCGCCGGCGCAAGAGGCGATGGCATTGGCGCATGTATGGGCCGTGAGGTTGGTATCTAGGTCCGCTAGGGTATGCAAAGATGTTATCTACAAAGATGATCCAAGATGTCCTCTGGATGGGGGTAGTCATAGTCCCCTACCCCACTAAACCGCCCTATGATGATGATCCATATCCATATCCACCGTAAGGTTGTGATGCACCATAATCCGATGCCAATGGAGCGGCATGTGCGCCAAAAGATGGGGCACGCCAATGTCCGGCCGGTCCTCCTCCCTATCACCCATACTCAAACCACCAACAGAGCTGATAGGTTATCAATGTCCATTTGATCAACCAGTAATCGTGTGTTTGTCGACCCTACGCTTCTGTTGTATGTATGTAGGGCCTCTCGAGGGGGGGGTGGGGGCACGTGTTCGTGGTCCGTATCTTGTGTGGCATGATCAAACCGTGTCTCTCCATGAATCGGAGCGGGTCTACAAAAGCCGAATCCTGGGCCTCCTGGCCTACCACATAACGCCTCGCATGCCGTCATATTCTTCACCAAAGATCACCACCACCAACATCACCACCACCAAGATCACCATCACCACCACCAAAGATCACCATCATCACCATCATCATCATTTGAGGACTTAGACCATCTTCATCATCGAAGAACAATGCCACCAAATCCGGAATGGTATGGTGAGGCTTCCTCGCATGTATTCGACCTCGTCGCCCATATACTCGCCCACACGCACCAATCTCGGAAGCTATCATGGGGTCGGGCCTACCTCCCTCCTCATCCAACACTGGCTCACCTCTATCCTCACCCAATCCACAATAGGGTCCTCATCGTCGAGTCAACTTGAAAGATGTCATAGATCAATGGTGCCCCTCTCGTCCCTCATGTCCCATGCGTATGTGTTGCAGCTTTCAGCCTCAAGTTGTAGTGCACATACACCATGTCGAGATAAACGTTGAGACCCCAACATGCGCCTCTTGGAGTGGATGAGTGCAAAGGTACTCCGGTTCCTCTCACAACCAGGATGCGAACATGTTTGGGCAAGGACTTTAATTGCTATTCTTCTTAAGTTTTCAGCCGATTCCCCATACAACACCCACCATTCATGCATTACAAGTTTACAACAAAAAAGACATGTGTCAAATGTTGTTTCAACTTTCAACTTTCAAATTTCAATACATATGTAATTTAAAACTTAAAAGAATTACCAAAGATCACCACGTGCTCGCCTCAGATCGCAGCCTCGGTTCCAAAACTTCCCAATGCATCCCTAAATACCTCGATCTATACCCATGTGGAAAATTAGTAAGTACTTCTTCACTACTTATTTGAAAGCATCAATAAGTTGAGTTTCCAAATGAACTCACTTCATTGTTGCAAATTGCTTGTAGTGCACCATCCGCTCCAACTTCTTCACTACTTGTTTCACAAAGATCAATAAGTTGAGTTTCCAACCCAAGCCTATTGTTATATTGATACTTAGGGTTGAAGTAGTATGCTGAAATATGACATATAGAATAGAGGTATTGTCAAATGCATAGGTAATTAGTAAATAATAATACTATGAATTAGTAAACATAAAACAAATTTACTCACCACCTTATGCAGTGGATGCATAAGTTGATTCTCCCAATGAGCATTTATGATATCTAAGAAGTGTTTGCTATCTGAGGACCCACACTATAGACACTATCTTTCATCAAGTCTATTGCAAAGATATAGGACTGCATGGTTGGGCCCTTCGAGCGAGTCAAGAACATGTAGAACTTGAATTCATCGGCTCTAAAACTTTCACCACTTTGCTTAGTTTGGTCCGAGTTCTCGAGATGACATCGTTGTTTGTGCTTCCCTCCCATTTGCGCCTTGGAACCCTTCCATTGAAACCACTCCTCGAAGCAAACATGCTTCTCACCGCCTTCTTTGTCTCAATGCTTTTGAGGGCAATGTAGTTGGTGGCAAATCTTGTGATGCCAGGCCTAACCAAGTCACCCCCACATTTTTCCCTCAATAGATTGAGTGCATAGGAGTGGTTGTATACAAAGTTGGTGACTTGTCTTGCACTTTCAACCACGCTTCACCAACTTTAACTTTCCCATATCTTTTAGCATTAAGTCAATGCAATGGGCTGCACAAGGAGTCCAAGAGCCGGTACTTATTATTGTTCATCATCTTCTCACCGCCAGCTTGAAGTTACTTCCATTGTCAGCTACAACTGACAACATTCTCAATACCCACATCTTTTTCCACTACCTTTAACAATCAGAAATATATTTTGCATCCTTTATCTCTTTGGATGCATCCACGATTTGAGGAACACTCGCCCTCCCATCACAATAAATCATGAAATTGATGATGGACTTTCTTGAGGCCCCCATCCATCCGCCATTATAGTCACCCCATATGTCTCCCACATATTCTTCATCTCACTAATGTACTCATCAATCTCACTCTTTTGTTGAGGTAGATAAACATTCATTACCTCATATGGGGTGGGGCCCTTGAATCTGGGCCAGCCGCAATGGTATCTATCATGGTATCATAATGGGGCTCATGGCAGAGTGTTTGCTGGGATGGTATGGTATAGCATCCACTTAGCTATTGATTCTTTAACCAATCCCTTCATCCCCTTCCATGCTCCTTTGATTCGGGTTGATCGCTTCCTTTCTTCTTATGCAATTTAGGATCGATGTTGATGGTGGTCTGGCATCTGGTAGAGGTGTTGGGATTGCCCTCACACTTTGTGATCTTTTAAAAGGATTCAAAGTTTTAGGACCTCCAACTCCCTCCTCCACTACCCCCTACTCTTGTCTCTCGCGATCATCTTGAAAACTTCCTCTACTCCTTGAAACAGTCCGCCAAAATCCCTAGCCTCCTCTTTGTTCAGATGTCATCGTGCATCTTGCAATGTCATCATCGAGGAGGAGGAGGAGTCATCATCATCATTGTATCGTCTTCCTCCTCCCATCGAACTCCTCCCGTATCCTCAAGTTGTTCTCTTATCCTTTGCTTGTCACCTTCCTCTTCTTTCTTCCCCTCAAACTATCACCAATCTCCCTGGCTACTTCAGTAGGGACCATATGGCAACCTACAACATCTTTAGATCCTCCATGAGATGTTGTTTAAGTCTCTTGGACCCACCTCCCATAAATTGCATGTGACAATAATTACATATAGATTTTCTCTTATCCCCATCAATGGGAGTACCATGTAACCATGCAATGTCACCCCTATGTCTGGCTGGTTGGTCTCTCTTGTTCCTCTCGTTCTCTTTGTTCGTCCCCCCCTTTGTTGACTACTTTCCCCACCTTTTGCTTGCCCTCTCACGTTGTCTATCACGATCCGCCATAATGATACTTGTTTACGCAATGTAAGTAACACAAATAATTAAAAAACTTAATGTAGATGCACTTCAATTGACACTTTTAGATTACTAATACGCTTGTATAGTTATTTAATATTTTCCCCTAACCCTTATATTTTTCACAAAATTAAAACCAATTTTTATATATAATGTTAATATAAGTATTGACCTAACACAACAAAACTATGAATTAGTAAACATAATATACATGTAATGCATCTCAAAACATATAGAAATAACTTTCATATTTTTTCATTATTTTTAAACTTAAAACTCATATTTTTCCTTATTTATTTCTGTTTTTTAATTTTTTATATATTTTTCTTAATTTTCGAAAATTAAAAGAATTATTTAAGAGCAGAAAAATAAATCCGACAACGTGAAGCCGTAGATCGGCCATTGGTGTCTAACATATATTTAATTCATTACCATCTAAGTCATATTACCCCTAATTATTTCCTATTTTAGTTGTAGGAAAATGAATTTTTAAAACCAGAAAAAAATAAAAAAATACATATGGGAAAAAATTTCGACACCGTGAGGTCAGAGATCGGCCTCCTGTCTAACATATATTAATATCATCAACATCCAACAACATTTGTACAAAGTTTTTTAAAAAAATAGTTTTAGAGAAATATAATTTACCTTAAATAATGAAATTAGGCTTGGATGATGAGCTTAGATGACCCTCCGACGTCTTCCCGGCGACAAGGAGCTTGAATGAGGCTTGGAAGGGAGGAAGAAGAGAGAAAATTTCATTTCAGCTCTCGTGAAATATCGACCAAGAGTGCGAAAATATGAAATTTATAAGGATTTTGAATGTGACACTATTGTCACTTTACAATATCTCGCGATATATCGTGATATCTCGCGATATATCGTGAGTTCCACGATATATCGTCGAAATATCTCGATATATCGACGAGTTATTGTACTTTTATTTCGACCTTGTTTCGTATCTCGGTGTCGATAGATTCACGAAATATCGCGATATATCGCCGATATTTCGCGAGATTTTATACCATGTCTGTAGTTGCATATTCCCAAATTTACAACTAACCTTCTTTCCATTAGCAATATCACTAAATCCCTGAATTGTGAAGTGACCTTTTTTCCCACTCACTGTGTTTTTCAGGAACTGGACTCGGGGAAGACGATTGGATCAGGTAAAGTGCATGGCGGATTGTACCTGCTTAATGGCGATCCTACTCAGGCTTTACCTTCAGCATCTTTCTCTTCTGATTTACATAAATGGCACTCTAGACTAGGCCATCCCCCCTTAGGTACTTTATCAAATTTATTTCCAGCATTAGTTAAAGACTGTAATAAGGAAGAATTTTTTTGTGAGCCTTGTGTCTTGGCTAAACAGACGCGTTCAACTTATCCTATTTCTAATAAAAGATCCTCTTCCTTATTTCATATTGTTCATACTGATGTGTGGGGGCCTAGTAGGAAAGCTTCCCTGACTGGCCATCGGTGGTATGTCACTTTCATTGACTGCTATTCTAGGTTCACTTGGGTATACCTTATGCACACAAAGAGTGAAGTTTTTTTTATGTTTTCAACACTTTCATCAACTGATTAAGACCCAGTTTAATGCCACTCTTCAAATTTTGAGGAGTGACAATGGGAAAGAGTATATGGAAGGTCAGTTCCAAAAATACCTTGCTGCACATGGAATCCTCCATCAGACCAGCTGTGTCGACACTCCAGCCCAAAATGGTGTGGCTGAGAGAAAAAACCGCCACCTCCTGGAGGTGGCTAGGGTCCTTATGTTTGCTCGCAATGTCCCTTCCCTTTATTGGGGGGATGTTGTCCTTACTGCATCCTATTTAATTAATAGGCTGCCCAGTCGGGTTCTTCTTTCAAAAGCCCCTATTGAGCTATTACTTGCCTCTTTTTCCTATATAGTCCCACCTAAGGTGTTTGGCTGCGTTTGTTATACTAGGGATACAAGGTCCCCTGGTAAACTTGACCCACGTAGCCTCCGCTGCATTTTCTTGAGTTACTCTGCTACCCAAAAAGGGTACAAATGTTACTACCCTCCATCCCGCAGGACTTTTGTCAGCATGGATGTTGTCTTTCATGAAATTGTTCCATATTATGTATCCCCACCTCTTCAGGGGGAGAGTGTTAGTGAAGATGTGTTGACTATTGACTCTCCACCTCCACTTCAATCTGTTTACCATGAGTCTGAACCAATTCGGCCTGCCCCTAGTACTCCCCTTGAGTCAGGGGGAGAGGTTCCTATACAGGGGGAGACCATTTCTATTCAAGGGGAGCAAACTACCCCGGTCCAAACTCCTATCCAGAGGACTATTAGTGAATTTCAGAGGAGGATTGATGCCAGTAATGTGAAGACCTATGCAAGGAAACATAAGCAGGTTCAATCAACTGTTGCTCCAGTACCTATCCATTTGTCGAACCCGGATCCAGAACCTGCCTCTCCACCTGGTAATGATCCTGACTTACCTATTGCTCTTCGTAAAGGTGTCAAAACTTGCACTCAGCATCCCATATCTCATGTTGTTTCTTATGATTCCCTTTCCCCATCCTTTGGTGCCTTTGTTTCCTCTCTTTCTTCTGTTCTTATTCCTAACAATTGGCAGGAAGCTTTATCAGATGGAAAGTGGAAGGCAGCTATGATGGAAGAAATGGACGCCTTGAAGAAAAATAACACATGGGAGCTTATGGTTCTTCCACCTGGGAAGAAAACCGTTGGATGTAAATGGGTGTTTGTGGTGAAACAGAAGGTGGATGGCACTGTGGATAGGTATAAGGCACGACTCGTGGCCAAGGAGTTCACTCAGACATACGGCATTGATTACCAGGAAACTTTTGCACCTGTTGCAAAGTTAAATACTGTTTGTGTGTTATTATCTTGTGCAGTCAACCTTGGATGGGATATGCAGAAGCTAAATGTAAAAAATGCCTTCCTAAATGGAACACTGGATGAGGAGGTGTATATGGACATTCCACCAGGGTTCTCTTGTGACAGAAACCAAGGAAAAATATGTAGACTGAAGCGTGCACTTTATGGTCTGAAGCAGTTACCTCGAGCATGGTTTGGCCGGTTCTACAAGGCCATGATTTCTGTGGGCTATAAGCAGAGTAATGCTGACCACACACTCTTTATAAAGAGGGTTAGTGAAAACCTCACTGTTCTTATAGTGTACGTTGATGATATAGTG
This sequence comes from Telopea speciosissima, assembly GCF_018873765.1. Taxonomy (NCBI): domain Eukaryota; kingdom Viridiplantae; phylum Streptophyta; class Magnoliopsida; order Proteales; family Proteaceae; genus Telopea; species Telopea speciosissima. The sequence continues at coordinate 67,292,966 of NC_057922.1, read as the reverse complement.
GTTACTGGTAATGATGGTGATGAGATCAGACGGTTGAAGACCTTCCTTGGACAAGAATTTGAGATTAAAGATCTAGGGAAACTACAATACTTTCTTGGGATTGAAGTAGCCGGATCTTCTAAAGGCATTTTTCTCTCCCAAAGGAAGTATGTCCTAGACTTATTGGCTGAGACCGGGTTGCTAGGCTATCATCCTTCAGATACTCCTATAGACCCTACTGTTCGACTCAAGGAGAAAGAGGGTGAGCCTGTTGATAAAGGCCGGTACCAAAGACTTGTAGGGAAGCTGATTTATCTTTCACACACGCGTCCTGACATTGTTGTCGCCGTGAGTACTGTGAGCCAGTTTATGCATGATCCCTACTCTTCTCATATGGAGGTTGTTCTTCGTATCTTGCACTATTTGAAGTCAGCTCCTGGAAAAAGAATTCTTTTGTCTATTTATGGTCATACACTGATGCTGATTGGGCTGGTTCTGCAAATCGGAAGTCTATTTCTGGGTATTGCTCCTTTGTAGGTGGAAATCTTGTCACATGGCGTAGCAAGAAGTAAAATGTGGTTGCTCGTTCTAGTGCCGAAGCAGAGTGTCGAGCTATGGCACAAGGTATTTGTGAGTTACTATGGCTTAAAGGTTTGCTACAAGATCTTGGTGTTCCTATTCGTCTTCCTATGATGCTGTACTGCGACAACAAGGTTGCCATCAGCATGATCGTACCAAGCATGTTGAGGTGGATAGGCATTTCATTAAAGAGAAGTTAGAAGCTAGGCTGATTTGTATTCCCTTTGTGACATCTGCTGATCAACTTGCTGATATCTTCACCAAGGGATTGTCTGGAAAATTGTTTCATCCCAATCTAGTCAAGTTGGGCATGATCGACATCTTTGCTCCAACTTGAGGGGGAGTGTTGAAATAGGTTGCTTACACGATTGGGGTAAGTAGTCCTAGTTTGATTAGGATTAGTCCTACTAGTCCTAGCTGATTAGGATTAGTCCTATTTTGGCATTCCTAGTTGTATTAGGAATTCCTAGTAGGACTAGGACTGAGGTGTTATAATTCCTATTTGTACTTTGATCAGATTTACTTCAAGTTATTATAAATAAAGGGGCTTGGGTGATCGATTCTAATCACTCAAGCATTCATATCAAAGCTGTTTACAAAACTTATACTCCTATTTAGAGTATAAGTCTGCTATGTTTTTTTATGTTTTGTTATTAGGATTCAGGTTAGGAACCATTAGTCCTAATCTGACTAGGATTGGATTTAGGATTTGGAACTGGGATTCCTAGTTCAGATCTGGTTATTTGTGTAAGGCTTTTGGCCCTCTTTTTTATTATAAATAGATGGATCGTGGGCTGGCTCCCCCACTAATTTCTGCATTAAAAAACTCTTGTTTCAATCTGAGATTGCTGCCTGCGTGCTGCTGCCTTTGCTCCTCTGCGAGCTTGCATCCTTGTGGACTCAAGGTGGTGAAGGGTGGGTGGACTCCTGCGACTCCTTGCACTGTGAAGGTCAGGAGGCTCTATCAATCTTCAAGTTGCTGCCTTATTTCTGCATTACAGTAAGTGAACCTGCTGCCCTTTGTTTTCCTTTATACAAACCTGATCTATTACCCTTCTCCCATCACATTCGACCTCCATTAAACCTGCAACTTAATTCTGCCCTACAGCAGAATTTGAAAACCTATACAAGCCCTAACTTCTTTACATCATTAGGATCCCCTAAACCTGCATATTAAAACCCTATAAGCCCCTTTCCTAAAATCTGCCCCTAAACCCTAGATCTCACAAACAGTCCATTTTCATAAGGCATCCTACCCGAAACCCTAGATTTCCAACCTCAACCAAATTCGATCCAACTTATACCAGTAGACTCATAAAAACCTGCACCTCAATACCAAATAAACCCTAGTTCGAAACCCTAACCCTAACCCTAGTGTGTGACCTAATTACCTAAAACTGTCCATTCGGCCAGCCCTACTACATAACCTTGTTCCCCTGGTTCCTAGTGGGCTTTGTCCTACCTAGTCTACATTAATTAGAGTTGGTATGGGAGTAACCCCGATTCAAGATACGTTGCAGGAAAGTCGTCTAAGGTGGCATGGCCATGTTCAATGGAGGCCTTCAGATGCTCCAGTTAGGAGGAGTGACTTGATCCTGATTGAAGGTTCTAAAGAGCTAGGGGCAGGCGTAAAATGATTCTAGGAGAAGTGGTGAGCAAAGACGTGCATAGTTTGGGTCTTGTTTCAAGTAGGGCGTTGAATAGAGCTGATTGGAAGGAAAGGATCCACGCTGCCGACCCCTGTTAGTGTGTTTGAGACTGATTTGTTGTTGTTGTTGTGTTCCTTTTCTTCTCCTTTATCTTTAACTTGTCTTCACTAGGATTGATGTAGACGACCCCATTTAGTTGGGATAAGGCTGCGTTGTTATTGTTGTTGGAGGATGAACCCAGCTAATATCTTTTTAGATAACTTAGCTGGGCCCTGGGTGTATTAACAGACTTTTGAATTGTTCTTCAGTCCATTGCCCCACTTATTAGTCCCCTTGGGTTCCTGGCTTTGGCTGCCTTTTTTGGTGCTGTACTTTATACTTGTACTTATTTACTTGTCCCCCCCCCCCCCCCCCCAAAAAAAAAAAAAAGAATGTATCTCTGACCATTCTTGTTTGCTGCCTTTTGACCTGTAAGGAGTGGTCCGAAGTCTATTAAATTTCAGCACAAGTTTCTTACTCTTGATATTGTGATGCAATAATCCTGGAAACACCTACTAGTGGTTTAGGATGTAATGTAAATGATCCGAGTCTTTCATCCTTTGGGTGACTTCTTTTTTCATTCTGATTGAACAACACTACGTGATACTGTGGAAGAGCAAACAACTTATTGTGATAGGAAAAGCTGGAAGTGGTTAATTACTTGTTGGAACCCATATCTATGATACATACCTCTGCAGTTACAATCTTATTGAGCTAGCATTCCAAAACATAAAATTCCGTTATGGTATTGGTCAAAAAGTATTTTGAAAATTTTATTGTTTAATCATGAATCAGTTTGGCAAATATGTTTTTTCTAAGTCTAAATATCTGAGGTGTTCCCATTTGTTGTGGTTTAAATGGTCCTTTTAGTGAAATTTGAGGATAAGGTTATATTTGAACTTTTTTACAAAAAATGCAAAGAATGTCATACCTGTTGGGACTTTTATCAGGTATATTCCATTGTTGTGGACCACATTCACCTTTCCTCAAAGCCTTGGCATCATAGGTGGGAAACCTGGGGCTTCAACATATATTGTCGGTATGCAAGATGACAAAGCATTCTATCTTGATCCTCACGAAGTTCAACCGGTACAGTGTAATCCTACCTAATTTCTCTTCAGTAATCTATATTCTATTTTTTTAATATAGTTCATCCTATCGTCAGTCATTTCAGAAAGAATTTTATTTAGATAAAATCAACCCAATTTCTGGATGTGATATTCTAAACACCAAAAATTGATCCGATGGCCTTGTGGAGAAGTTCCAAGCAGCTTGTAAAGAATAACAGAGAAGTTAAAGAGAAGGAGAGAGAGGCGTTAGAGGTTTCTGCAATTCTGGGAGTCACAACTCACAATTGTTGAGATGCGACTCCCCAAAACCAATTCAATATTTATAAGCATAAACCAATTACATAACCAACACTAGGGCTGACCTAACACAAAGGGTTAAAAAGTAATATTAAAACATAAAATAAAAAAAGAAAAGGGAAGGCTGGCGCTAATATCGACTCCCTCCCCCTCAGCTCGATAACATTTGACACTCCCCCTGAAGCTGGAGCATAGATATCAATCATGCCTAGCTTGTAACAACTATAATTAATCCTCCCACTTCCCAAAGACTTTGTAAACGCATTTGCAAGTTGTTCTTCTGTTCGAACATGGTTCGTAGAAATAATCCCTTGTTGTAGCTTTTCGCGAACAAAATGGCAGTCTACCTCAATGTGTTTCATCCTCTCATGATACACTGGATTTGATGCAATGTGAACTGCAGCTTGGGTTATCACACCACAGTTGCATGGGAGACGGATCTTCAAACCCAAGTTCAGCCAACAACTGCTTTACCCACATCAACTCGCATGTTACATGTGCCATGGCTCGATATTTTGACTTTGCACTAGATCTAACCACTACACTCTGTTTCTTGCTCTTCATGACACAAGATTCCTTCCAACAAAGTGTAGTAATCTGTAGTTAATCTTCTATTAGTAGGAGATCCAGCCCAATCGGCATCTGAGAAGCCCTCAATTGTTCTTCCATGATCCGAATATAGCAGACCATGCCCTGGAGTCTTCTTGAGGTATCTTATTATTCAAATAACAATATCCCAACGAGCTGTCCGAGGAGAGGACATAAATTGACTCACAATGCCGACCGGAAAGGCAATATCAGGTCAAGTCAGAGTCAAGTAATTCAATTTTCCAACTAATTTTCGATACTTCTCTGGATCATCTAGAGCATCACCAATTCACCACTATCATCTGTAAGCTTTATGTTAGGATCCATCGGAGTATCTAGAGGTTTGGACTTTGGACCCTAACATCCTTGTCTCTGTAAGCAAATCAAGAACATACTTTCGTTGTGGAAGTGAAATGCCTTCCCTTGATTGAGACACCTTGACACCCAAAAAATATTTTAATCTTCCCAGTTCTTTAGTTTGAAACTTTTGCTGTAAGTGAGTCTTCAAACTCTTAATACCTTCAGAGTCATCCCCGATGATCACAATATCATCTACATATACTATGAGAAATATTCTGCACTAGATTGATGATAATACACTCAATGATCATTATTACATCGTGACAAACCAAATTCAAGTACAAGTTCAATCTGACCAAACCATGCTTGAGGGGACTGTTTCAGTCCATATAAAGATTTCTTGAGTTTGCACACCAGGCCAGACTCCCCCTAAGCAACAAAACCAGGGGTTGCTTCATATATACTTCCTCATTGAGACGAGATCATAGGCGGAATAGGAGGAATGCATTATCTCGCCGAGATCTTGAAATCTCGGTGGTCTTGGTCATCTCGGTGGGACACCTTGATATACAGACATTTATGCCAGAAACTAGGACAGACACTTATTTATGCCTGATATCATTTAAGTAAATGAAATAAAGATATTATTCATAAATAAACAAATACCCCCTATTTGAATCCAATGAAAATAGTTAAAAATTCAAATTCCATAAGAATAAAAAGTCATCTCCCAGTTTAAGAATAAAAACTGGATTTCGGTGGTTGGTGCAATTTTCAACTTTTAAATGCTGGGGGGTTTCATAAATTCTATAAATGTTAATATATGATAAACATGGAACAAAAACTCGATCAAAACTTGTGGTTTCGGTCGAGACAACTCGGTTTCGTGGCAACCCAGGACGAAACCTGTGGTTATTTGCTTTAGCCTAATTCATTCTACTCTTGGATTTATAAATTCTCAGTCATTTATAAAGCGTAATTAAGACTTTAATCTTAACTCGTGTCTACTGGGAAGTGGCCAGGTGGGTGGGGTGGTGGACCTATCAAATTGAAAACAAGATCTCTTGATATAAATGTGATGAATTTAGGTGTCTTTGGGTTTTCGTTTGCTTTGTTCATCAGTTCCATCCCCCCCCCCCCCCCCTTTTTCTCCTACTTTATCATGATTGTGTAGTTGTAATATTTGGTTGTAGGTTAAATTAGTAAATTATATATTTTGACTGATATGTCAACTTATTTGCTTATATCAGGTGGTTGATATTAGGGAGGAGAACCTTGAGGCTGATACTTCATCCTACCATTGCAGGTAGTTTTGCTGCACACAGTTGCAGACATGAACATTAATCTATTTGTTTCTAAACTCATCCTACCTTTTCCATAATTTTTGTCAGTGTCATACGGCAATTTCCCCTAGATATGATTGATCCCTCCTTGGCTATTGGTTTCTATTGCCGAGACAAAGGTTTGCCTGCTAGCATCCCTTGATTGTATTTCTAGGATAGTTTTGCTGATGGTACTAGGAAATATTTTCTTGACATTTTATTTCGTACTGGCCTCCAGGTGATTTTGATGATTTTTGTGTTCGAGCTACCAAACTTGCAGCTGAATCGAATGGTGCGCCATTGTTTACTGTTGCTCAGTCCGTTAAGCTTCCAAAGACAATGAACCCTGATGCCATGGTCAATGCACTTGGTGACACTGGTGGAACAGGAGGGGATAATTTCTTTGACGAGGAGAACATGAGTGATTCAGTGGCCCAACCACCTGAGGATGACTGGCAACTCCTTTAATGAAACCTAGATATTGGGTTTCCTGTCCATGTTGGGTAAAAAGACTTGGCTTTTGCATACTACCAGGATATGATTATCCTCCTTTTAGTTGTATTTCTTATATAACGCTGGGCTCTGCTAAGTTTAACTTTGTACATATGAAGGGCTATATTATTTTTTTTCCCCCATAATTTATTGATTGAAATGATTGATTTTTTTTAAAATTAATGTAGAATTGGCTATGCCTGACTTTCTAAGGGTTCAAATGGGCCGGGTTTTAAAAAAACCAGGACCGGCCAATGGTCCCCTGGTTTCAGCCCTGGCCGGACTTGTCCTGTTTTTCACCTTCTTTTTACGTGTGAGTGGGAAATAATAATTTTTATTCTACTTTTTTGTTTTTTTGTTTTTTTTTTTTTATGAAAAAGAAAACTATATATTACTTAAAAGATTGGAATGTACATCAAGATTTTGGTGACATGTAGTACATCGATCGTTGTGGCTTTGAGACCTTAAAGGTTAACATTATTATAAACAAGCTCATCACTAGTTCAGTTAACTCAACTTTAGTAAAATTGTCAGTTGCATCAGCTAATTGAAAAAAGACTTTAATTAGGTTCCATGGTAAGACACTTCTGGTCAGCTGGGTGTAGGATAGAGTAGAGATCACTATGTTGGCACCAAAAAACTTCTGAGTTTGATTTTAGCTTTCACTGCATGTTTCCACCCTTGCAGAAGTCTATATAACTCAGCCTCTAGTGCATCATGGGTTGGTAGATAACGTGCAAATGTTAAAACATCCGCGGGTCATAATGTCTGCGCAAATTAAACCAGGGAGTTGTAAATCTGGGTTAGAAACTTGATACATCACAAAGGTATTTGTTATTTGATATATATATTAGACCAATAATGTATCATGTATATTAAAATATTCAATGTGAATTATGATACTTAATCCGTGACTTTTATTAGAGCAATAATGTATCATGTATACATATGGATCTATGACAAAAACCCAGGACCAGCTAGGAGTCCCTAGGGTTCGGCCCATGCCGTTCTTGGCCTGGTTTTTGTCAAATTTTTTTTTTTACACGCAAGTGGGAAATAATCATTTTTAATAATATTGAATAGATAATGTATCATTTGTGTTAACATATTAAGGGTTAAATACGCAGACCCCCCTAAAATGCACCCAATATTCTTCATGCCCCCCCTAAGGTTCTGACAAGTCCACACGCAACCCCTGAAAATTCCATATACCACCCCTACTTTACCCCCCTAAAGCCATTTAAGTCCACACCAAGCGTTAAATGCTAAAATGACCAAACTACCCTTTCTTCTATCTTTTCTAAAATTCTAAAAGACCTGATTGCCTTGACCTATTTGTTAAATTTTAAAAAGACCAAAATGCCCTTATAGCTGGCAAGTGGAATTCAATTATTTAAAGTTTATTTTTTGGTGCGAAACTACTTGAAGTTTATTTAGGATGTAATCATTCGATCCCATCCATAGTCAAATTTTATTTTACCAAAAAAAAAAAAAAAAAAAGTGCCGATTGTTTCCCAATTATGACTGGAAAAAAGTGCAAATGATAAACTTAAACGTGTTTAAAACATGTTCCCGTTTTTCAAGATCTTGGATTGGTTGAACAATGGTTTACTTAATTGATCATATCTCTCTCTATCGAACTCTGATAGACCTGATTCTTTTATCGACGTAAAGCTAACTCGAAGGGCTATACTTCTCATGCTATCACCTTTAACTCATGTTCGATGCATTGACCCTGAAATTGAGCTACAAACTAATGCATATGCTGAAAACGGTTTCTAAGCGATAACTTCCAAGTCGAATTGAACATGCATCAGTCTGGGAGTTTGTTGTCTATTGACAACAATGAATACCATCATAGCCAAGCCACATTGTTCAACAAGATTTTGTACATGTTTTTTTATGGTGTATGAATTTGGAATTGTATTTTGGATGATATGTCTTGGAACTTATTATGGGTTTGGATATATATACATTAATGCTGGATGTGGGTTTCGAATATATATATACATTAATGTTGGATGTTATAGTTATTTTGAAATATTAGATGCAGATATTTAGATAATACTTCATCAATTTATACGAGTATACTGCTTTTTTTTTCCTTTTCTAAAACCTACATGTTTAAAATTAACCCGTGCCATCCATTTCCCTTTTTTTTGTTGTACCTTTTGTAGTTTTACACCGTTTAAAACCCGTACCATCTGTTTTTTTTTTTTGTGGTTTTCGTTTTTGCTAACTATAATCCCATCACATTCATTCATGAAGTTTGGTTGGTAAATTGATCAATTCATACTTTATTCAATCAAGATTGGAGTCACTGAACCAACGATTGAACTAGGAAACATTTTTGAAGCACCCCTTTTTCAGTTCGTTATGAGTATAGATCCAGTGATCCACCTTGACAAAAAAAATTTGTGAGATCAAATTGGACGGTTTTAAGAATTTCTCATGTTTTGTTAACTATCTGGTTCGTTCGCTAGTTTTCCTGGAACAATTGAGCATTGATTGGCAAGGGTAGAAATTTGAAGCCCCAAACTGTGCCTTCAAAGTAAAGCATTAATGTTAGCCATTGCATCAAGATTCCTTTTTTACTTGTTTCATTTGTGGTTCTTTCAAAAATTTTATTTTATTTAGGACAAGAGATCGCTACCTAGCCGTGTAGCCCCTTCACCAGTGAGGGTGTTTTCCGGTTAGAGAGTGACCCGACTCTCTTCAAGGGTTTTAAGGGTTAAAGTAGATTTAAATAAATCTAACCGTTGGATGTCCTCTAGTCCATTGGGCAACATCTTGAGTGGGTGCTGCACCGTCCAGCTCCCGCCACGGCTGGACAGATTCTATTCTGTGCTACCTTGTACTTTGCAGTCTCCAGAAAGTATAGTTGAAGTCATCCATCATAAAGAAAGGTTATGAAGAAGAAGAAGAAACCTTTCCTTTTTGTAGTCAACAAGGAATAAGTCGCAAAAATACTGAATCACCAACAACTAATTAAGTTCACTCTATTCCTTGCTTCCTTCCTTCCTGATCAGATTCTGTTGAATAAATGCACGGATGGATGGATGGGATGGGTACGTACTTAATTGGGCAATTCATTCATTCATTCATTCATCAAAATGGGTAAATTAACCTAAACCATCCAGTGGAATCCAATTCGATCAATTCCTTAGAACAAGCTAGCTAGCCAGATCCAATTGCGTTGCATGCAATCCATGTTTCCTTGGTGCACGGTGACACGCTTATTCTCATTCTTCTCCATCCATCCTTCTCTTCTTGCTGGGCACCCTAGCTCTCTCTCTCCCTCGATCCTTCCATTTTTGAGGTTTAAAGCTAGATGGGATCGATGTGTTCAAAAACTCATATCCTCTATCCATTTTAAGAGCAATTTTGGGTTGAGTACTTGGGTGGGAGTACGTACGGGAGAAAGGATATAAAGGTTAGCTATTAATAAGTGAATAATAATAATAATACTAATAATGAATCTGCACTACTTCTTCTTGTGGCCCTGCTTCTGCCTGCTGCTGCTGCAAACGCTATGCAAGTTTGCTTTGGTTGCTCATGGCCTCGGGTGCAACTGGGGAACACGCGCTACACATCCATTGCCGCCCGACACAGTTGTTCAGCTATTGAAGGACAACGGCTTCAACAAAGTTAAACTCTTTGAAGCTGAGCCTGAGGCACTCAAGGCTCTTGGTAATTCCGGGATCCAGGTTATGCTTGGTATCCCTAATGAGTTCTTGGCACCACTTTCTAGCAGCGTTAGGGTTGCTGAGGATTGGGTTCAGCAAAACGTCTCCTCTTATGTTTCTAAATACGGTGTGGACATAAGGTACGTACGTACGAACGTAGAGTATCCTATCCCGTACATTATTATCTCCATATATAACATATATTGTTAGTTAGTTTCTTCTTCTTCTTCTTCTTAATAATTCATTGCATTAAAAATTTTCTTCTCTTCCATCTGTACGTACGCGTACGTGTACTTGTATTTGTTTGTAGGTACGTAGCTGTTGGTAATGAACCGTTTCTGAGTTCTTACAAGAACACCTACCAAGACATCACCTTTCCGGCGCTCAAAAATATCCAAGCCGCCCTCATAAAAGCCGGACTGGCGAGACAAGTGAAAGTCACCGTCCCATTTAACGCCGACGTTTACCAAAGCCAAAGCAACCTCCCATCGGGCGGCGACTTCCGGTCAGACATACATTCACTCATGGTTTCCATCATCAAATTTCTCAGCGACAATGGTTGCCCACTTGCCATCAACATCTATCCTTTCCTCAGCCTCTACGCTGATCCAAACTTCCCCTTCGATTTCGCTTTCTTCCCCAACAACACCACTACTAGCGCTTCTATTCCGCTGGTGGACGGATCCATCACCTACACCAACGTCTTCGAAGCAAATTACGACACCCTCATCTGGGCTCTCGAAAAGAATGGATTCCCTTCCATGCCAGTCATCATCGGTGAGGTGGGATGGCCCACCGACGGCCATCCCAAAGCCAACCTCGACAATGCCCGCAGGTTCAACCAAGGCCTAGTCGATCGTATCGTCCAGGGACGGGGTACCCCAAAACGGCCCAGCCCGGCCCCCGATGTATACCTCTTCGGTCTAATCGACGAGGACGCCAAGAGCATCCAGCCGGGCAATTTCGAGCGTCACTGGGGCATCTTCTACTACGATGGAACCGTGAAATACAAACTGGACTTGGGTCATGGTAAGAGCTTGGTCCCGGCCAAGGGAGTCAAGTATCTGGCAAGGCAGTGGTGCGTGATGTCACCTGGTGCAAGCAGTGTAGACCCAAACCTGGTCCCAAGCATCAACTACGCTTGCACCTATGCGGATTGCACCAGCCTTGGTTACGGATCTTCCTGTGGTGGGCTGGATGCGAGGAGCAACGCGTCGTATGCATTCAACATTTATTATCAGACGGCAAACCAGCAGAAGGGGGCATGTCAATTCAATAACCTGTCGGCTATTACAACCGTAGATCCATCTCAGGATACATGCCGTTTTGAGATAATGATCGACATCGGGAAGCATGAGCGCCCTAAGAATCAGAGCCCCACTACTACTTCTTCTTCTTCGGCAGCAACTATTGATCATCTTCTTCAAAACCGGCTGCTGATTCTTTTCTTCTTCATCATCGTCTTCTCCGTCATGACATAGACGATTTAACATTGCATTACCCATGTAAGTAGGTATTAGGTATGGTTAAACCCGATATGTTCCCATTTATTCAATGTTTTTGTACAATATTAAATATTATTACATCTAAACAAAACAATCATAATCTATGAAAGGAAAAACTAGCACGTGAAGGCAAGGGAAACAATTTTTGCTGCCAAACTTTGTTTGTACCTACGAGAGTGACAACCAAGGAAATGAAATAATTCACTTTCCCTCTGGGGTCATAAATACCCTCCTAGGTTTTAGTATTTTCTAAAATACCTTTTAAGATTCCATTTCCTTGGCTGTCAGCCTTGTAGCTGGAACATTTCTGTTACAAGCGTAGCAGCAAAATCTCGTCTAAAATGACATATCTGCCTCGTGTTATGGTATTCGGCTCTCCTCCAGCCATGGCGGGGGCTCGCCTGTAAGATGACCCAAACGCTCCTGTTTTTGCTGGGCTGGATCCTCTAGCTCTCGCCATGGTTGGAGGAGAGCCAGGTCACCTGTTATGGGGAGAGAGATAGACTTAGGGAGCACTAGTGTAGGTTATGCTCCCAAACAAAGAATATTATCCCAAAAATGCTATGGATAAGCTACGTTTTTTTTTTGTTTTTTTGTTTATCAGAGATAAGATAAGAAGAAAACTAGCAAGTGAATGCGTAAAAAACGACAAAGGAATTTGGAAGGAATATTAGACAAAGGAATCTACTGGTTTAACTGTTGATTATCGATGGTTATTGTAAATAAATCATCACCAGTTAGGGTGTTTCCTTAACGGAGATGGGAATGCAGCGGAAGAGGATCTTGTATGGGTTTGGTTACTAGTTTCACAAACTTGAACGATCTCCTTCAAGATCTTCGAATATCTTGAAAGGTTTCTCTACGAAGGAGAACTCCACACCACAAATCCTTGAAAAAAGATGGAATCCCAAGAGCACACAATTACTTGGAGAGTAGGGAGAGAGAAAACAAATCTTGGTTACTGATGTTATTATATGACTTAGGGTTAGAGCATCTATTTATAGTCAAAACTCTAAGCCCCCCTTTTGCAGTCTTTCACTAAAACAAGGAAAGGAGGAGAGGGAGTGATTCACATAAAGTGGACGACTCCCTTCCCTTGCTCGTAGGTTGGGTCAGGCCGCCCCTCATAGGCACCATGGATCGGGTCCATGACCCAGATCCAATTAACAGTTATAGATGTAAAATCCAAAGGGACAAAAGCCCCAAACCAATGTGTGGAAAAGAAAAACCAACAATTATTTCAGATAAGATAGAAATAAAGTGAGAGGACGAAATTTTTTTTTTTTTTTTGGGGTAGAAAAAAGGCTATTCATTCATACACGCCCAACGCCAAACAATGGAAAAGGAAATACATAAAACAAATAGAGAGCATAATAAGTACAAAGTATGGATATATGGTATCTAAAACCAAGGAGTGGAAATTGACCCGGTCGTACATGCTATTGACTGGGTCATCTAGACTAGGGGTTGGGTCACTACCGCTTCCCTAGATAACAGGTTGTAGCCTTTGCTAAATTTAAGCGCATGCACGAACATGCCAATAGGAGGGGCCCCAAGTATGCCAAACAGTCCAACGCCACACTGCCCACACGTGCCGACACGCTGCCATAGCTTACTTTCAAACAAACTTGTTGGATCAGCAGTAGTCTGCTGGATCAATGAGTGGAGCGTCGATTGACGGCAGGAGAGTGTTGGTGAATACTGACCGATGGCTGGAACAGTAAAGCTGATGATAACCTTGGTGCCATAAGCACCAAGGTCGCCAACACCTGCAAACACACAAAAAAGGAAAAATGAAAGACCGCCCTTGACAAAGAGCCCAGATACTGAAACATATCCATGGAGCACAAAGACTACAATTTTGGCCCACAAAAAACCTAAACACCCACAAATCGGGCCCACTACTCAACACCAGTAAGATGGAGCCCTTGGAGGCCATGGCCACACTTGAGACCAGATCATCCCTGTCATTGAACTCAACCTCGCAGGACTGGTTCAGCCTCAACACCAACACCATTTTCACCGTGTCCGAGCGCAAGTCGAAAAACCTACAGGATCCAACAGTGGAGACTGAAGCACAGGCGTCGGCGCCGCCCCAAGTGAAGTCGTAGAACTCGATGTGGTTGTCCACGGCCTTGTGATTGAAGATCCAGAGAGTGCAGGCAAAGTCACTGCCGGAGGTCCCGATGTACATGAGCTCGGATCCGTTCCAGACGAATGAGGTGCAAGATCTATCATTGCAGTCAGAAATGCACTAGTTGCAAAGGAAGTCCACAGCGTTGTGCTCGATGTCCCAAATGGTGAGGTCGCCACTAGAGGTGCCAATGCGCTTGGGCTCCACCTCGCTGTTCTTATTGCGGTTGAGAAGTTTTTTGTGCTCCACCCGTTCGTTTCCTTCAGAGCTGATCTTGCCGTTGGAGTCAGCAGCGGCATCGTAGGTAGCGGCGTCTTCGTCGATGGGGGTTCCGATGATCATGGTGGAAGAGATAAGGAGGAAAAAGGAGAAAAAGAAAATAGCATGCACAAGGCGGAGAGTATAACACGCACGGTGGCGGAGATACAATACCACGCACTAATGGCAGAGATAGGTCGACGCACGGTGACGGAAGTGAAAAAACAACCTAAACTATAGAGCAGAGCGGAAAAAAAAAACCCTAAAATATTGAGATGTATGCCGGACTGGACTTACTTGGGATTAAAAAAAAAAATATTCACAACAGACAATGAACAAATATAAGTTTTCTCCGTGAGCGGACGGAATTAAGTTTTGTCTTTTTGTTGATTTTTAACATTCCCAGCTTGAACAAGAAACAAATGAAGTTTATGCACAAATCACCTTACAAAGTGAGTCCCATTTTAGACAGACTTCCATGCTTTTCAAATTCAACCAATAATTATCAGTTACTGGTATCATTTAAATAATTCATTTATATAATTTTAGGGAAAAAGAACGTTACCTGGCCACGTGGTCCCTACGCCCTCAAATAAGAGTGGACGTAATTATTGCCTCACCCTCCATAAACTCAAATATTCCATCCATACATGTCGGTGTTGTTGTGTGTGTTGACTGTGTTCTCATTGGCAGACTGCACAACCAGACAACAACAATCTCTTGCCCATAATTTTAACACTAATAAAATGAGACTAGGAGTCATGATCCAAGCCCTTCTGAACCTCCACAACTGACCATTCACTCTTTTGCAAGATTTTTAACTCCATCCGATACAAGCACATGATGGATTCACTCTTCTTCAAAGACCTCATTCCGGTGAGACTCCATTGAGGAGAGAGAAAATTATCTCCTCCAATTCCTGCCCGAGTGACTAGGATGGATATCAGCTCGTATCCGAAAACTAGCAGTTCGCCCTGTTAATCCTCTAGGACCTAAATAACTCAATTTTCGCCCATGAACTATTTGTGTCAAGGGACTCGAAACAACATAGGTCGTGCTATATCATAATTTCTATTTTATATTCAATGTAATATATTCATATTAAATTCAATAAAAATTTAAGCACTAGGGAACCGTACCGGGCGCTTCAAATCTCCCAATTATTAGAGGACTTCGTTCCTCTGTTTCGCATAAACACTTTACTAGCATGTATTAAGCTTCCTTAACTAACATTTGTCACCCTGATTAAAGTTAATTTTACATCACAATAAAGGTTCAAACTCTTTTTTTTCTTGAAAATAGATTCATTTGACCAATTTATACTAATGTTTTTATCAAAAAAAAAAAAAAAAACAATTTATACTAATGGAGACATACAATAGAAATTGATTGACATGTCGAGGGTGGACTTCAATGCAAAGATAAGGTTGCCCCTAGAATTCAAGTTTAAACCTTGTAAACAACCACTCCACAAAGTAGAGGTAAGACTACGCACATATTATGCCCCTCCTTAAACCCTGCAGTGACAGGATCCTTGTGCACTGGATACACCCTTTTTAAAGTGAGTAACAAGCCAGATTTAGGTCTATCATGTGCCACCACTCTTTACAATAAAAGGTTGAAACTTTTATTTGAATACTGCCATCACTCTTCAAATGACCAATTTTATACACATAATTGTACAATAAAAAATGTTTACCCAAAAAAAAAAAGAAGAGTAAACAATAAAAAGTGAGTCACATGTCAGAATTGAGCCTTCAAATTGAACATGTGCTCATCAGTCTTCCACATGTTAAAATGAGGCCAAATTAATAGTGGTTGATACAGTGGTTAGGTGTAGAGGCTTTGAACCCTTTTGAAGGTGGTTGGTTCATTTCATGACATCCTGTTGTCCAAAGTCCAAAGTTAAGTTCACACCCTGACCCAGCTCATAAAATTGTTTCCCTTAAATTAAATTAAACTAAATATATGAGAGACCCGGCCACCCGGGTGGGTGAGGGGTGAGGACTGAGGAATGAGGAGGGCCTGAGCGGGAAGGTGAAGAAAGATGGAGCTGTTGAGGACTGTTAGGTCGGAACGTTTAGTTTTGAAAGACCGTTGGGTAACCAGACTTCATTGGCTACGTCTCACTATCTCAATGGGAGGTATGGCGGGAATCAGATGGAACCATCGATTTTTTCTTCCCAGCAAGTCCCCACCAAACGGTCAGCTAGACAATCCACTCTATCCTTTTAAAAGATCAATTTTTTCCAAAAAGTGTGTTCCTCCCAAATCCTCTCTCAGAATACCCTGCACTGCAAGATTACAAACTAACCTTCCTGCTACTCCCAACAAACTCGGAGTCTTCTTCAGTTTCCGAACCTTTTACATGGTAATGCCTCTAATTTTCAATCGATATTGATACATTTATAGAAATCTGCTACTTGCTCATAACGAGAGGTTTTCAGGGTGTTCACTATACTAGGCCTGTTGTGTACTTGAGCTATTGTATACCAAATAATTGTTGGTATAGGATTTTGTCTCTCTCTGGAGTTGAGTAGAACTCGAGATGGTATTCTTTCTTCTTTCATTCGAATCGTTTAGTTAGTACTCAATTGCATTTAGGCTAAGTTAGTGTAACAGAGTTTTTCTTAAACTTATTGTTTCTGAATTAGTATTATTCAATGCCGATCGTATTTGCTTATCCAAAATAAAAATACAATGAAAAACTAATTCATCAATTTAAATTTTTGAAAATGCTGGATCATAAATGTCTATATTTACAAATTTTTTGAAAGAAATTTCTAAAGTTAAAATAATAATTAAAATTAAGATTAGAATAAAAGTAGTACTAGTAGAGTAACAGTGAGAATGATAATTCAAGTATTTGTGAGAGTAGAAATGCTTGAGCATCATTTCAAAGTTAATGCAGATGGATGCTGCCCATTTTTGCCTTATTTTTGATAACTATAAAGCTTATCCAATGAGAACGAGTGGGTAATGTTTCTCCCAATGGTACAGAATCAAATATTTGGACTTCACTACTAAAATGCCTGCAGATGTTTAATCAAAATAAAAATAAGCTCTTTCATCTACTTGAAAACTAGTTTACTAGTGTGCCATTATTTTTTTTTTCTGGAAATTTGAATTTTTTTAAAATTTTTCCTTAGTCTGTTTACTATCAAAAAGGTCATGATGTTTCTACCTATGGGTGGTAGAATGAAATTGAATTTAAGTCTTGTGACATGTTATCTACAACTCCGGAGGTTGAGATCTCTAAAGACCTGAAACTGGTAGTTATTATTTAAATGAGGTGGGAGAATGGACAACAGAGATAACCAATGAGCAGAACCTTAGATGGATAGATTTTTAGACTTGGCTAGTATATATGGTTCTGTTTGAAAGAATACATATCTCCAAAACTAGATGTATGAAGAATTAATGAAAAGCTTTGGTTTTGAAAGGCTTTCATATTCCTTGGGTGGCCCAAAACAGTTCTTAGTTTCAATTGTCATAAGTTACATTGAGGTAGATGGTTGAACATGGAAAATATTTTGGAAATTAATTAATTTTGTCCTATGCAAAGCCTATACTAGTTGGAACTACAGGTTTTTTTTTTTTCTTTTTTAATAATAAGAACAGCAGAATTTTTCCCGGATGCAGTGCTGTGGATGCTTACTTGACACCTGTAAGCAAGGTTTGCTCTTGTCTTAAGTTGGGACCTTCTAAGAAATTAAGCTTGAATCATGGCTGAAGATTTGGAGAAACCATTGCTTGATCCTGAGAATTTCAACAGAGATGCAATTGATCTGGTAAGATGTGTATTGATGGCAGAGAGATTATCCCCTTTGTAAGACTCATCTAGTGCTCAAATGTTGGTTTGAAATTATGTTTAACAGGAACGCCTACCTTTGGAAGAAGTTTTTGAACAACTGAGGACATCTCGTAGGGGACTTTCATCTGATGATGCTGAAGCCCGCTTAAAGATTTTTGGGCTTAATAAGCTTGAAGAAAAGCCAGTAATCTCCAACTTTCTGATACTTTATGTTTGACATGTACTTGTTCTTCATTAGAAGCACAATAAGTTAATGACTTTGACTGAGCTGAATATAGTTGAGGAAGGGATACTTGGGAACATGAAATAAATCTGAATTTGGGAATATAAACAAAATCCTGAAAAATAATGCTGGTACATGAAAAAGACAAAAGGTCTTATTGGAGGTTTCTTTAGTTATAAAAATTGCAGGTACAAGACAATACCTTCATATATATTTTCGAGTCTCTGAAAATAAGTCCCCTCATAGTAACAAAATAAATCACTTGGTTCTTTACTCAAATATGGAGTTTGGGGCAAGTTGGCTCAAAATTATCGAGCCAAGTTCACTCTATGTTCTAGAACCATGATTTATACTGCTTATCCAAGAAGCAATGTCCATGTGGATGTCTGGTCAAGAAACTTGAGTTATTGCACCAAAAACTCCTAAAAAACTAGGGCATGTCTAGTGCACGAGGCTCCTGCTATTGCAATAGAGTAACCTTACCGTTGTGCCGAGGCCCACCCTCAAAAAACTCTTAAAAGACTAATCCTTACTTATCAGGATGATTTCTGACTTCTTCCACACCCTACATTTATATGAGTGCAGGAGAACAAATTCTTGAAATTTCTTAGTTTTATGTGGAATCCTTTGTCATGGGTTATGGAAGCTGCAGCAGTGATGGCAATTGCCCTTGCTAATGGTGGAGTAAGTCACAAGAGCCTTAGTGTGCTAGCTATCTTTCTTTGGTTGAGGATCCAACTGTTCCTTTCCTCTTTAGAAAATTTCTCGGACTTTTTATCTCTTTTATTTATTAACCTATTTTACATGATATTTCAGGGGGAGGGTCCTGACTGGCAGGACTTTGTGGGGATTGTTTGTCTACTGGTTATCAACTCAACAATCAGTTTTCTAGAGGAAAACAATGCTGGGAATGCTGCATCAGCACTTATGGCCCGTCTGGCCCCAAAAACAAAGGTTGGTGTCCAGCACTCTTGCGCAACTAGCATTCATAAAGCAGAGAAAATTTTCAGTAAGTCTGTTTGAAAATTATCAGAATATCTGTCATTCCTTAGAGAACTTCAGAGGCTCACTAGTATATCCCGTCTGGTCCAAACCAAAACACTTTTCTTTAATTCGAATCTAGAAAGGAATTCATTATCTGATTTATGTTTAAATAGTAAGATAATACAGTTACTCGCCCCTGATCACTTTGTCAGGTGACAAGATGCACACTTCCAATATGCTATATTGACTTTTCACTAAAGAAGTACGCCTGTTTTACTCTGAAATATCCATGGTTTTATCATCTTGTCCTTGTAATTGTTTCCTTCAACTATAACAGTTCTTTTTTTTAAATATATTACTTTATCATCTTTTATGAATGTAACAAAGCAAACAATAGAAAACCCAGGCCGAGAGAGAGTGGAGAAGAGAAGAGATGGAGAAGAGAGAAGGGGACTGGAGATTGAAGTGATTGAGATATCCAGTCCCCTCTCATAACCTTTATTTATATCTGAAATCAGCTTACAAAATAGGACTCCTAGTCTAACTAGGAATCATTCCTAATCCTACTAGGAATTACAAGAATTAGGAAATAACAGAAATCATAATAGAACTAGGAAACCTACGAGGACTAGGATTAACAACTAGGACTAAGACTAACCAACTAGAACTAGTACTAACTATTACAGCCATATTATGAGACACCTAGAAGCTAGGTATCTCGATTAGGACTAGGAGTACCCTAACCGACTTACACTAACCCTAGGAGCCGATAGACACATCTTCAACAATGAATAAACTGGAGCTCTATGGAAGTAGAATAGGAAAAGTCAAGGTTATGCCTAGATTGGAGAACCCAGACTTGGTATTGTTGAATACCAACAGTTACTGTCACTTGGAACATACAATGTGGTTGGGTTAGAGCTATAATTAGAAGGAAAATTATAGTAATTTTATATTTCACAATCCAAATGGTTTAAAGGCTTCAGTGAGATGGAAGAAAAGATGCTACTAGAAGAACAGAAGAGTTACATGGACGTTGGGGTTTCTAGAGGAGAGTCAATTTACCTGATTGAGCATATAAGAACTCAGGGGCTTTCGAAATTTGGAGACAGTTGATTTTTATTAGGGATTTCAATTTCAGTATTGAGTTTAGGTTTTTGTTCTCTTTATTGTGCTAGGTAAGATGCTGACATGTCAACTAAAGAATCTCTATCATGGAAAGTTGCCTGTGGGAGGAAAGCAAATAGCCTCACCTCCTTTATTTTCTTGCACTGTTTCCTAAACAATAGGAGCTTGCTAACAATGTTTGATTGAAATGTAGGTCCTCAGAGATGGCCAGTGGCAAGAGCAAGATGCGGCTATTCTTGTACCTGGAGATATAATTAGCATAAAGCTTGGTGATATCATCCCTGCGGACGCACGCCTGCTTGAGGGAGACCCACTAAAAATTGACCAGGCAAATGCTTATGATCCTCTATTGAGAAGGCCACATGTTTTTCATCCTGCGATTTAGGAAATTTCTTATTATAAGAACATGGTTACTTCTAAGACACCAAATATATCATATAACTAAATCATAAAATATTTAAATAGACAATATTTGATATACTTTCCTGATGCAGTCAGCTCTTACGGGAGAATCTCTTGCTGTCACAAAAAGGACAGGGGATGAAGTCTTTTCTGGTTCGACATGTAAGCAAGGAGAGATTGAAGCTGTTGTGATAGCCACTGGAGTTAATTCTTTTTTTGGGAAAGCAGCACATTTAGTTGACTCCACTGTAGTTGTTGGGCATTTCCAGAAGGTGATGAGAAGTTTCTAGTTCTAATTCTGAAATGATACCTTAAAATTTAAGTACAAACTTGAGTTTTTTTTTTTCAGTTCATAATTGCAAAACTATTTAATGTATATGTAGTTTTCCTCAAAACCACTGGATTTCTTTCTGTCAGCTTCAAAGAATTTAAATTGTGGCAATAAATACTTCAAAAAGATGTTTTTCCAATCAGATGGCTTTTATTTGTTGCCTTTTTCCAGGTTAATGAAGCTGATTTGGTCCTTTATATATCTATCAATCCTCAGATACATGCTTTGTAGATGTGTCTTTACTGTTTTTATGTTCATGTGCTCAGGGTTTGATGTATAACTGATAACATGTTTCTCCCCAGGTCCTTACTTCCATTGGGAACTTCTGCATTTGCTCGATTGCTGTGGGGATGGTTATTGAAATCATTGTCATGTATCCCATTCAGCACCGTTCATACCGAAATGGAATTAACAACCTTCTTGTTCTATTAATTGGGGGAATACCCATAGCTATGCCCACTGTATTATCTGTTACACTTGCAATTGGTTCTCATCGCCTCTCTCAACAGGTACATTTTCTAATAGTTACACTATATGCATGCCAACTATGACGTTTCATGCTCCCTAACAATATGCTTTGGAGGGAGACCAAACGAGGCCAGACACACCATTTGAATGATGTTGAACCCTCTGATAAAAGATATTTTTTCCTTACCGGACCATTGATTGGGTAGTCCAGTAAATGGCCATATTTGTTAGGGGTTATCATAAATTCATAATCCATTTCTGGTTGGTTACTGAGTCATAGAAATACAAATGATGCCATACCAACTGAATGGTATGGATTTCCATGCATTTGTGCCATGCATGTCAGATAGAGCAGGAAGCAAAGCATGTAATCTAGATTTGCGTAGGAAAGAAAAAATGTCAAATTGTCTACACCAACATTAGTGTTTTTCATTTACAACTTCATGTTGTCCTGCAGGGTGCTATTACAAAACGGATGACTGCGATTGAAGAAATGGCTGGAATGGATGTCCTCTGCAGTGATAAAACTGGAACGCTTACTCTAAATCGTCTCACTGTTGATCGAAACCTTGTTGAGGTACATGAAGTGATCCCTGAGACTTAATTTTCCATACATAAAAAATTAATAAAAGAAAACTGATATTATCTGCAAACATTTGTCCAACATTATATAGAATCAATTGAATCTGATGGGGCACATTTGAGTAAGTATTATATCAATTGTGGTGAGTTGCTTTTGACAGACACTTAAAAAACATTTTCATCTGGTCTAATAGATGGCAAAAACAGGACTTACCTCTGGAGTTGGATATTTCCATCTGGCATGAATATAGATTTGCAATTTATGTTGTTAACTCTTTTTCCATTATCCTCATTGGCTAGTGGAGGGATTGAATTGGCCCGATAGCCAAGATATAACTTTTTCTGTCTCCTTTGACATTTCATGTATTATATTTACTTATTCAAGTATACTTTGCAGATTCGATAATTAAAAACATGCTAAAGTAGTTGCGACAAAGCAAAATGGTCAAGTTCGTATTTTCATTTACAATACCCTTAGAGTTGTACATCCCTCATAATTCTAGTTTCTTTCATGCCATTTTCAAACCCTTTGCCACTTAGCCAATATTTTAAACCTGAGTGGTTTTTGGACCTGCCTGGCATCTGGTTCAATAACAGATTGTACAACTTACCTTTGCATGTTTTTCCATATCACCAGAAGCTAAATCTGATGTTCCCAACTTACGGAAGCATCACAAGGACATTTTGATCTTCTTTCTTTGGTCACCTCCATGTACCAATCAACAAAACTCTGGGATCCACAACCTACTTCAACTTTGGGGGATCATAATTGAGATCGATTCTATGTTCTTCAATGAATTCCGTGATTCTAAACTTCTTATCATGTCTGAGACTCTTGATCTACGGGGCTCACACAAATTGATGGATCATCCAGTTGCCGAGTGCCACCAAAGTCAAACAAGTTTTAATTGTGTCTGGTGTTCTGAGCTGATTCCAATTCTTCAGTCTCTATACTTCACTAAGGCCCTGCACAAGACTGGACTGAGCCAGTTATAATAGTGAGATTTAGACTGCAGTGGTCTTGATTTTTTGTTCATCGAGTCTAATTAGCATTCAATTTAGCAGCTTTTTGCATCTCAATTTTACTTACTAGGCCATGATTATTGAACATTTTCAACAACCAGGTCATCATTCTTAAGATGAGGGATCCTGGTTCAACAAAATGGATTCAAGAATCCCATCAATAAAACGTTTAGCCTTCTCCATGTAGTTTCTTGAGGGCGTCCTTTTTCAATTTATCATAACTTACTGTTGATTCATTAATCTCTTAATGATTATGTAATGGTCTGTCTTTGTCAGTTCCCTCTTACCTACACAGAGGGCTGTGTGGGAAGGTTTAACATTTTAAGGGTAATTTTCTTAATTTCTGTAGTGTTCAGGCAAATCAAAGTATCAAACAATTGAAAGGATATACTGTGCAGGTTTTTAACAAAGACATCAACGAAGACACAGTTATTCTGCTTGCAGCTAGAGCATCAAGACTTGAGAATCAAGATGCTATTGATACAGCTATCATAAACATGCTTGCTGATCCAAAGGAGGTAAAAGAAATAGAAAAAGACAATTTATGATAAATCTTTCTTTGGTATGGTATGCTGTTGGAAAAATAGAACAATAATATAACAAGATAAGCCACCATTTGCTTACAGGCACGTGCAAACATCACTGAAGTTCATTTTCTACCCTTCAACCCTGTGGACAAACGGACTGCAATTACATATATTGATTCTGATGGTAACTGGCATCGAGCCAGCAAAGGAGCACCAGAACAGGTACTGAAACATTTTAGATTACTCTAAACAGTGTAATTTTTCAGTTGTTGAGTCAAAGTATATGAATTTTACTGCATATTGTTGAGGAAGTTCGTTTTCCTGTATATGTTCTACTAATAGAATATAGGGAAAAGGCTGGGTATGCTAGCGGTATACCGTATGCTAGCACCCTATGTGTCTTTCTCTCTCTTCCACCCTTTGAATATGTACCTCCAATATGTAGTGAAACCTTGAGCACAACCAACCAGATAGTCTTTTGTACATGGAATCCACCAAATGTCTTGATTGGTTTTTCTCAACAATCTGTTTAGAGGATTTAGACTTGCTTTCGAGTGTGCTATTGCCTTTGTTACCAAATGCTTCAAAAGGAAGCAATCCAAGGTTTATTCAATTTAATATCAACTGTATGAAGATTTTATTTTTAAAGCATTTCATTGATGCATATTTTCTTAAACATTAAATTCAGATTCTAAATCTATGCAAAGAAAAAGAACAGATTGCTGGCAAAGTACATGCCATTATTGACAAGTTTGCTGAAAGAGGATTGAGATCTCTCGGAGTTGCGTATCAGGTACATATGAGAGGCTTCTTAATCTTCCTCCCTTTTGTTCTTATTTTGGTGGGTTAACAGGGTTCAGGATGAGAAGCCCTAACCTTGTGATTGTGGTGGATTTGGGGTGCAACTTGGGCTGGGTTTGGCTGAGTTGGAAAATTGATGAAACTTGAAACGAAGTGAGCCCAAGCCTGCCCCAGCCCTGTGTAATTTGCACCAAAGATGAGCCCAAATTTGGCCCGAGTTGCACCCCTAAGTACAGCACATCTGCCAGTTGAGCCATGGGCTAGCTCAAAGAGATGAGACAATGTAAAGTCAACCAAAAGAAATGTATTTCCTTTCTATTGAAGGGACAAAGGTGATCTCAGTCTACTAAAATGATAAAGGGGATGGGAGGTTTTATCTGAAGTCCTGATTCACATGTCAAATTATTTAAGTTTTATGTTACTAACAAGTTCTTTGACTTAAAATCCTTCCAGGAAGTTCCTGAAAAATCTAAAGAGGGACATGGAGGTCCTTGGACATTTTGTGGGCTGTTGCCATTGTTTGACCCTCCTAGACATGATAGTGCAGAGACCATTCGCAGAGCACTTAACCTTGGGGTCTGTGTGAAGATGATTACGGGTAAGTGGTGAATTTTACTGAACAATGGCAAGCTGATGCTTAATTTCTAAAATCTAATAGCAAACTATTATTTGTTAAAATAGCTATAGTTATCACCCTTCCGTCTTACATCCATTTACAGAAGGGAATAAGATAGTAGTTTCTAATATACTGATTGGATGAAAGTGTTACTTACCAAAGGGATTGGATGAAAGTGTTACTTACCAAAGGCACTTCAAATGTGCATGACTGGATAAATAAACAACCAGAAAATTGATAAATATTCATATGTGACTTGTATTCTTCTATGATTCAGTGTCACCTGGATGAAAACCTAACCCTTTAATGTTTTTCAGAGGAACGGCATTTGATGTGTTAGGGTAGACATTCATTTGTACTTGAATTAGGGAGGGTGGAACGACAATGAACGGGTGGATTAACTTATAGAAATAAATTGGACTGTGGGAGTTAATGGGAAGGCAGTTAGTGTTTCAGTAAATGGTAGAATTATGTTCCAGGTAGTATAAGTGTTTTCTATTTGGTCAGTCATGTTTCTCCAAAATTATGGGAAATTCTCGACCAATGGTTCTTGATATTAAAAAAATGTGTATGCCTTGTAAATGGAATAATTGAGTGGAGATTTTTTTACCCCATTTCTTTCTACTGATGTCCTAGCGATGGGAAGGTATTTTCAGATGACACTGAAAATGCTCGTGTGCATATATGGATTATTGTCAGGTCAGATGCATTGTTGCTCTGCTATTTAGTGAATCTTTATCTGTTTTCCTGCCTATTTGTGTATTTAAATGTTTGCTAAACATTCATTCTTCTAAGTTAATATTCTAAATATTTTTCTTAATTCAATTCCATTTTATTGTCCTCATAATTGACTTTGAATATCATCTACTATTTGGCTACAGATAAGTCAAATCATTACGTGTCACGATAACATATAATCTTCATTGTTATAAGTCTGCAAGGTTTGGGTTGTTAAAACATTACAAAATATGATTAAATTCTTCTTGGGCTTAAATAGGTGACCAGTTATCTATTGCAAAGGAGACAGGCCGGCGTCTTGGCATGGGAACAAACATGTATCCTGCTTCTTCATTGCTGGACCATAATAGAGATGAACATGAAGCTCTTCCTGTGGATGAGCTCATTGAAAAGGCAGATGGCTTTGCTGGCGTATTTCCTGGTATTTGAATCCTCTGTACAATATTCAAGAAATTGTTTACCTATCAAACTATTTTGCTCTGTTTAAGGTCAAATCAAAAGTTCTCAGAGCTGTTTTCACTACCTGATCCATGTGTTGATTGAAAAAGATTTGAATTTTTTTTTTTTAAGGAAAATTTAATATATGGATCATCATTGTAATCAATATAATAGTATCCTCATTTACCTTTCTCCTCCCATGCCATTCTTTATATTTCCTTTCACTAGATTTATTCATCGCATGTATTGAACTTTCAGAACATAAGTATGAGATTGTGAAAATTCTACAAGAAAAGAAGCATATTTGTGGAATGACTGGAGATGGTGTAAATGATGCACCTGCTCTAAAGAAAGCGGACATCGGAATAGCAGTGTCAGATGCTACAGATGCTGCGAGGAGTGCTGCCGATATAGTCTTAACTGAGCCTGGTTTAAGTGTCATTGTCAGTGCTGTCTTAACAAGCCGGGCTATATTCCAAAGAATGAAGAACTACACAGTTGAGTATCGTTCTAATATTACAACTAACAATGGCTATCATCTAGCGCCACTGGTCATGTTGTCTACCAAATAATCTCATTGGATAGCCTAGCCATCAAACATTTGGCTACTCTCATAGACGGTTGCCCAAAGGATATGAGAGTTCACTTTGTTAGATGGTTGGGGCTTCTCTCAGCTAGTTTTGGCCTGGAAAATCTTTTTGCCAACCCATTGATTTGATTTCCCATATTAATCAGAACTGCATTTGATAGAAGCCACTGCATGACACATAGCACTACAGTAATATATCAGAAGTATCTTTTTTTTGGCTTCCTGGCTCCATGTTTGTTTTAAATTGATACTGATCACTCTACATGCGTTTGCAGATTTATGCTGTATCCATAACCATAAGGATTGTGGTAAGATGGCTGTCACATTTTTAATGTTTCCAACTTTACTACTTTATGTTACTAATTTATTATTAAAAAAAGGTGACGACTGACTGGAGTTGCTCGTGTTGCAGCTAGGTTTTATGCTGATGGCATTGATCTGGGAGTATGATTTCCCACCTTTCATGGTGCTAATAATAGCAATACTGAATGATGGTAATGCTTCTACCTGTTGGTTTCTACCCTCTTTTCTTCCATGAGACCTTGAGGTCATGGGTTTAAACAAAAAACTTTTGTTGAAGCTGGGACTGATAATTTCCTGTGAGAGGCAAAACTGAATGCATTGCTAGTCTTAGCTTGTCTTTTTTCATTGTGAATTGGTTCTTATTAGTGTATGTTTCTTCCTGTTTGGCCCCATTCTCTCTCTTTTTGCTCCGGTTTCATTTCTAAGATCCTCTTTTGTTATCAATGAGAAAGCAATATGGAGAACAAAATTCTGGAATGCTCAATCATTTCTCTATGCCACCATCAAATAGTCATAGGTGATAGATTTGCTGAGATGGTGATAAGAGATCCTAATCCATGCTCACATATCCTACAAGTGTTTGAGCATAATATGTTTCTTTTCATTTTATGGAAATGCACGTGCATAGACAAATTTCTTGTGTGTTGCGGGATGGCTTCTCAGATGGGATTGGAACTTCACTGTGAACAATTCTATAGGAGAAATATCTACCAATAGAAGCTCAAGCATAACAAGATAGTCTTTACCACTTCATCTTAGAGGCAGAATAACAGCAAAGACTTATTTTTCACTTCTCTGCAGCTTTGCCTTCTTTCGTTGTTAGCTCTTCACATTTCTTGTTTCTTCTGTTTCCTAAAACGGAATTTACGAGTATGGACAATGAGGCAAATCCTAATATATTGATATCTTATAACCTTCCACGTGAATTTCTTTCTTGAGCTTCAAGTCCTAGAAATATGCTACATGCTCTTAGGCATGAAACAAATTTGAGACTCAATGATAGATTTGAAAGCTTTTTCTAGTTGGACTAAAACCTATCTTGAGCAAACCATGCCAACTTTGAAATATCCTTCTTTAAATTTTATAAATCCTACGAAATACCAATTATGTGTATTTGAATGCATGTCAATGTGCCTGTGCTTGTCTGTAAGTCTGTTCATTTTACTTTTCATTCCAAGTAAAAAATTCTTTTGTTATTCAAACCAATAAATAAAATTTATTTCTTGATGGATATTTGATGCATTGTAATCTAAACTAGAGCATATTCACATGGGAAGGGTTATCAAATGTACATCTTTTTTCTTTTAAACAGGGACCATCATGACCATTTCTAAGGATCGTGTGAAGCCATCCCCAAGACCAGACAGTTGGAAGCTCAATGAGATCTTTGCAACGGGAATTGTTATTGGGACTTATCTTGCATTAGTCACTGTTTTATTTTACTGGATTGTGAAAAGCACCACTTTCTTTGAGGTATTAAGTTCATGATTTTTAAAGATGTAAAGAAGACTGACTTCTATTCCTCTTCTGGATATTGATTCAATTTTTGTGTTAGTAGACTTACTTCCATGTAAGGTCCCTGAGCAGCAGTAGCGAGGAGATATCATCTGCCATATATCTGCAAGTCAGCATCATCAGCCAGGCTCTTATTTTTGTTACTCGCAGTCAAAGTTGGTCCTTTGTGGAGAGACCTGGGACCCTCTTGATGTGCGCTTTTGTGATTGCTCAACTGGTAAGAGTTATGAAAACTGGGCTAAGTTCATTCAAAGCATTGTTCTTGTGGCTGCCCACACTTCATGTGTATCTGTGCACATTCAAGCGCAGACATTTCTACTATTCTTGTGTTTATCGGCTTTCTTCTCCACTTGTTTCTGCATTATAAGATTCTAAAAGCTGCCAATTAAGTCTCTTTTCCATGTAAGGTTTGGAAGAAGCTAGTATAATATGACTCCAACCTTCTAATGAAACCCACGCTGATGAATGCATGAATTGTCCTCAAGGCCATTATTTGGGATATTTGGATGGGTCATCAATGAGCTGAGCCTGAGGCAGAAACTAGAGCTGTTTGGCTTAATGGGTTTCAGCTGAGCTGAGATAGGCTTGGCTTCTTTTATTGATGTGTCAGTTATAGTTATCTAGACAAATAACTATAGTATACTGTAGTTATCTGAAGACATATAAGATTGTTATTGAAACTCGGGCAATTTTTCTTGGCTGCTGATCTCAAGCCCTGATAGTGCAGGTTTTGTCAGGTTGGAATCTGGCATAAGAGTTCAGCTAATCCAAGTTGAGTGTGATAAAATAGAATGTTTCAACAGGACCACATGGCTAACCTCAACTTTTGGACAGAAAATTTTTGCGTTGAGCTAGTGTTAAAATTTTTAGTGAGCAATTATATATAAATCTTAGAGGGCAGACCTTGGTGCAACAGTAAGGTTGCTCCATTGCAACCTAGTGGTCGTGGGTTCGAGGCGGGAAACAGCCTCTCTACGAAGCCGGGGTAAGGTTGCGTACATTATGACCCTCCCCAGACCCCGTAGTGGCGAGAGCCTCGTGCACTGGGTACGCCCTAAAAATTATTTATAAATATTAACTTTAAGTTCTAAATCTTTAAATATCAATTATTACTTTTATTAGTTTATAATTGTTGATGAAACTCTTTTATAACTAAAGATAACATCCCAACCCCACCACACCCCTTCCCTCCCAACAAAAAAATTCTGAAGAGTAGCTATAAAATAGAAGAGCCATCAAGGAAGTGTTTCCTGGATGACCCACCTAGTTGTGCCACGTGTAAGGGTGACTGGAAGTTCTGGATGTTGGATAGATATGGTCCAGATTCACCAATTGTCAAATTTTAAAAGCCAAAACAATAATATACACTCCCATGAATTTGAATTTATTCTATGTGCCCACCTAGTTGTTTCTCTCTCTCTCTCTCTCTCTGAGCCCATGATTAGTGCACCTGAGTCACTTGGACGGAAGCTTGGCTCTTCATGGCTCTTTGACAGCCTACATAGAGATCAGTAGAAACACTGGACTAACTTTAGTTTGAGCTTGGTATGGATTATATGGTTATGTTAATATCTGTGATGAGGAATATGCTCACTCTAGTTCATCAGAAATGCATGATCTCCTATATTCACCTGATTGATGAGTGAATCTACATTGACTCATTTGATTCATGAGTTATTCATTGTCTCCCATGTAGGTTGCCACCTTGATTGCGGTTTATGCTCACATCACCTTTGCTTCAATCCGAGGCATTGGATGGGGTTGGGCTGGTGTCATATGGATCTACAGTGTGATCTTCTACATACCCTTGGATATTATCAAATTTATTGTTCGTTACATTTTGAGCGGAGAGGCCTGGAATTTATTGTTCGATAGAAAGGTGAGCACAATGATTTATGGTTGCTTTCTTTTTCTCTCCTAAGTAGGACAATATTGTTGTGCAACAATCAGTAAAACTGCCGATATCTACTCTTCTCTACAGACAGCTTTTACTTCTAAGAAGGACTATGGGAAGGAAGACAGGGAGGCTAAGTGGGTGCTTTCTCAGAGTACCCTACAAGGACTGGCACCTTCAGAATTGGAGACCAATGGGCGGCAGTCTTCTCTGATTGCTGAACAGGCCAGGCGGCGGGCCGAAATTGCTAGGTAGCTGAAACTTTCATCACTGGTTTTATATTTTAATCGCACAATCTCCGTGTTTCTTCTTTCGTTTTTCCTGTCTGGGCTGGTGATCAACCTGGACAAGCCTGTTGGAGATGGCATAATAATTTGCTCTTTCAACCGAATTTTTTGCCGAACCAATTTTTACCCATTTTTTTCGTGAATTTGCTCTCTATGGACCCAGGTTACTTGCATCTGTTAAGAATTTATCTTACTTCTTTTTGAGATAAAGAACTCTTTATTAGTTGGGGAAATATCTTCTAGTTGGTTTTTTTTTTTTTTTTTTTTTTTTTTTTTGGGGGGGGGATTACATCCATCAGATACTAAATTGACCTCTACCTCCAATTTCGCAGGTTGAGGGAGTTACACACATTAAAAGGACATGTCGAATCAGTTGTGAGACTGAAAAATTTGGACATAAATATAATCCAAACAGCTCATACCGTCTAAAACCACAAAATGGAGATTGACTCGAGTTGGAGAGCACTCGAGCAAGATGTGTTTAGTTTGTAGTTTCTGCGGTCCGCGGAGTGAAGTCATCTTGGCACAAAGTATGACTGTCGGAAAAGCTTTGTGGTTTATGGCTTCAGCAGATTTGGTAGAAACCAACTGTTATTGGTACTGGGTAATGCTGACGATGATGAATGATAATTTGTAAGAGATTGGTATTTTTCATCAATGGGTTGCCCAAAAAATGGTGGTGATTTGAGCAATTACACTCTTTGATTCATTTGGCTCCAAAGGTCAGGAAGCACCTGTAGAGTGCTTATCTGCTAATAACTTGTACCATTTCTCTTTTTTAGACTATGTTACAATTGACATATATTAGGAGCAAGGCAATTTGATTTTTTTTCCCCCTATTCATTAATAATTTGGTAATGTGGTTGAAACTTTAACAATAGTAGCGCCATTTTTTCAGTCGATGCAGTATGATCTTGTATTCCTTATCTAATACAAGGAATCATTTAACCTGAATAACTTTGTAAAAGCTAGCACAGCTTCCAGATCTATATTGGCTACATTTAGCTTTTGGTAATGCTGTTTTCGATAGTTTCTTGAACCTGCTAGTACTGTGACTTTGCATCTTAATGTTACAGGTCTTGTACTTATTTCATGAAGTCCCTCTCAATTATTTACTTCAAAAGGATAATTTTCATAAGCATCTCATGATCAAAGCCTAAAAATCTAAGTCCCATGTCTTTATCTGATTTTAGACCTATCTCCCTCTACAACCTCACCTATAAGTTCGTTGCAAAGATCCTTGCTAACAGGATTAAGGCTGTCATTCCCTCCCTTGTCAGGCCTAATCAATCTGCCTTCATCTCAGGAAGAAGCATTGCGGACAACATCATTCTTTGCTCTGAAATTGTTAGAGGTTTTGACCGCAAATTTCACAGCCCAACTGCCCTCATGAAAATTGACCTTCATAAGGCATTTGACTCCATTCGTTGGGACTTCATCTGTGATGTGCTTGTCCAAATGGGCTTCCCTCCTGCCTTTGTCTGTTGGATCTATGCCTGCATCTCCTCTCCTTTTTCTGTCCTTGTCAACGGCTCCCCAACTGGCTTCTTCCACTCCAAAGTGGGTATTCGGCAAGGCTGCCCCTTATCCCCTTTCCTTTTCTCCCTGGCCCTGGAAGTCCTCTCTAGAAGCCTTCAGTGCAAAATCGATCTCCATCTCATCTCCCCTATCCCCAAGTGCAAGCAGATTAACCTCACTCATTTGGCCTTTGCAGATGACCTGATGATCTTCTCTAAGGCCACCCCTTCCTCTATCTCTGCCATCATGGACTCTCTCCACCTCTTTGAATCCCTTTCAGGTCTCCGCATCAATCTCTTCAAATCCAAAATCTTTCTCATGGGCATTCCTGACTCGGCCAAAGACTCTCTTTTGCGCCTGACAGGGTTCTCCATTGGCTCCCTCCTTGTTATTTACCTCGGTCTTCCCCTCATCCCTGCCAGGCTTTCCAGTCATCACTGTGCTCCCATGCTTGACAATATTCGCAAGAGACTCCAGCTCTGGAAAGGCAAACTCCTTTCCTATGCGGGCGGATTGGAATGTGTCAAGTCTGTTCTCCAAGCCTCTTACATCTATTGGACTGGCATCTTCGGTATCCCCAAAGCCATAATCAAGGCTATGGAGCGTCTCTTCTGCGCTTTTCTTTGGAAAGGGTCCGATTCCTCCAAATTCCTTCATCCCTCTAGCTGGAAGTCTATTTGCCTCCCCAAATCTGAAGGAGGTCTGGGTATCCGCCGCATCTGTGATTCCAACACAGCGGGTATCCTCAAGCTGCTTTGGAAAATCTCTTCCCGCCAGGATTCCATATGGGTCAATTGGGTCTACTCCCATCTTCTCAAATCTGACTCCATTTGGACTGTCAAGATCCCTTTGGATTGCTCTTGGATCTGGCGCAAAATCCTCTTGCTCAGGCCTCTTGCCCTCCGTGGCACCTCTGCCTCCATTGCAGATGGCTCCTCCATTTCTCTCTGGCTTGATCCTTGGCATCCACTTGGAGTTCTATATAACCATCTTGGCCCCAGGGCGATCTATTCTTCAGGTCTCCCTAAAGATTCTCCCCTCTCCAACCTCATCGTCTCAGGGTCCTGGGTTCCCCCTCCTTCCCTTAACCCCTCTACCATTTCTCTGTTCTGGCAGTCCCTCCCCCCCTTCCCCCACCCTTGTAGATAAGATCATTTGGCTTCCCTCCCCCAATGGCTCCTTCTCTGCCACTTCAGCCTGGAACTTTGTTCGTGATCCCAACCCCACCGTCCCCTGGCACAAACTAACCTGGTTTAAGGGCCACATCCCTCGCCATAGCTTTATTGCCTAGAGATCCCTTAGACTTTGCCTTCCTACCCAAGCCTTCCTAATGCACCGTAACATCCCTGTTTCCCCTTCTTGCGCCCTTTGTTGGAATGTTCATGAGGACAGAGCCCACCTTTTCTTTGTCTGCCCCTTCTCCTCCACCATCTGGAAAAAAGCTCTTTCCTTCATTTGGCACCAAAGTAGAAGATCTTTGGACTTTGATCGGGAATGGCGCTGGTTGGGCAAAGCTTTCTCAGATACCTCAGTTTGTGACACTATAAGTAAGCTGGTCTTCTGTGCTGCTATCTATCATATCTGGATGGAGCGGAACCTTAGGAGATGGACTTCCAAGTCCCGATCCTTTGATCAGATTTGGAAGGCCATCTCCTTTGACGTCTCTTCTAAAATCAACTGCGGCCGCATCCGTCGTATTTTGGATTCCCCAAGGAACAGGCATATTGTTGTCTCCTGGGGTCTTGATTTGTCAATTTTGAGGCATCCCTCCTCTGTGTAGGCTGGGCTGCCCCCCCCCCCCTCCTTTCTTCCCTACCCCCTCCTGGGGTATGGTAATATATTTATTCATCCAAAAAAAAAATCCAAGTCCCACGTAGAAGGTTGTAATCACTCATATTCGCTTAATAATCTTAGGTTCCAATTGGCTCTAAAGGAATTGGCGAAATTTGTAAATGTGCATTAGTAAAGTTAATAATTATCTACATAGATAAAGAGGTTGAGGGAGGTTGTTGCTTAATCTTTTTGTATTTGTGTTCTGTTTATGATCGACATCTATGAGTCACAAAGAGAGTGTGATTATTGGGTGGGAATTGAAGATCAAGAGGGTTTGGAGGCTGAGCAACCACTGGATTAACCAAAGCCTGAGGGACCCCCAACAACAAATTGCCAATGAAGCATGGACTGTGAGGACAAGGAATGGCTTGCGTCCATCATGCTTTGTTTTCCTTCTCCTCCACCAAGAGGCCAAAGCTCTACTAAAATGAAGAGGCTCCTTTTCAACTCAGAATTTCAGAGAAGGTTCACACCTCCTTAAAAGAGGCAACGAACAAAAAAGGCTCTATTTGGTTGAAAGGGAAATTAAAGAGTAGGGAAGTGAAAATTTTCAAACCTATTAAGGGAATTTTTGTAATCATTACTAAACAAAAGTGTGTAAACTACTTAAATTTCTTACCATATTTAATAATGATATCTCTTAGATGTAACCTTTACTTTTCCTAATGAACTTGGATGCAAGGTAAAGAGAAATTTTTTATAATACATGATCCCAGCTTGGAACAACCAGAAACGCAGGCTGGAACACCTTCATAAATATATCACCAAGTTGATTTGTCGAAGTGGAAAATGGAGTCGAAATTAACTTTTGCATAACTGTATTTTGTACAAAAAATGATAGTCAACCTCAATATGCTTAGTCCTCTCATGAAAATTGGATTACTAACAATATAGATCATAGCTTGATTATCATAATATATTTTCATATGTTTAGCAATTAAGAACCCCAATTATTGATTGAGAGATTTTAACCACATTAGTTTTGTTGCAGTATGCACTATATTTCTATACTCAGCCTCTGCACTCAGTCGAGCCACAGTAGTCCGCTTTTTGCTCCTCCAAGTCACAAGATTACCACCAACAAATGTGCAATATCCAGTAGTAGGCTTGTGATCGTTGGCAATACTAGCCCAATCAGCATCAAAGTAACCCACAATATCAGTGTGATTATGAAATTTATAAACAAATGCTTTTGTAGGAACACCTTTTAAGATATCTCATAATATGACAAGCAGCAACCTTGTTAGATGTCATACAATTTATTCTAGTTTCAATTTGAGTTCTCTAAGTAAAATTCTAAGCTCTTGTGTGATGAATCTAAAATTGTCTCATTCCTTTGGGTGGGTGTGTTCATTATATAGTCTACCATTCACATGCATCAGTTGGAATAAGCTTTCATGATCATATAGTTCTAAGATCATCATTTAGATTCTAGCATCATGTTATGTAGTTTAAATCATGAGCATTATATAGATTAAGGCATAAGCATTTGCATTTACATATGATTTTATGGTTCTTAAGTGTTAGCAAAAGAACTTTTGATCCATATGTAAGTCCAATATTGGCCTTATGGCTCTTGAGTTTTTGCAAAATAACTCTTGATCCATATGTAAATCTAATTATGGCCTTATGGCCCATGAATCTTAAAAAAGGTTCTTGATTCATGTGTAAGTCTAATTTTGGTTTTATAGGTTCATGAGCTTAATCAACAATTTGTTTATCTATATATAAATCCAACTATGACAGTATAGTCCATTGAACCTAATTGGCATATCTTTTGGATGGCTATATGTTAAGACCAATTATGGTTGTATAGACACACAAGTCTAAATGGTAAATTTTTTGATTGTATATATGTAAGACCAACTTTGACTATGTATAGACTACTTGAGTAGAAATTGGAAAATCTTTGCTAGTCTATGTGTATTCCTTTTGTTTAGAATCTCAGCCAACCCAAAACAAGTCCAAATTTTTTTTGGAGATGTCAAAATGGGGTGAAGTATATGATGATGTGCATATTGAAGGATATGTGTATTGATGTTTTCACACACATTATACATATCTAATATGTGTGGTGATGTCTAACAACATGTCACATACAAAAGATCAATCATATACAGTATATGGTGTTGTGCTTCATTAGAGGGTAAGGAAGTTCACTGAAAAGTTGGCCATAAAAAGTGTACGTGTTTGTACTTTTATATAGTAGTATGATATTACGTGTGATATGATAGGATATATCTTGTTGTAATCATAGTTGGAAAATCAGGTTTTTCGACTCAACTTATCTTTTAAAAAATCTGGTGACTTGGCCGAGTGTTCCAAGTTGGAATTGTGTTTTTTTTTTTTTGTGGCCTTGGTAACCCAGCTTGTCTAACTGAGTCTCAGATTTCTCAAGGTGGTAGCCAGTGAGATTAGGCATTTGTCCATTATCCTCTTCCATATGCCTTCTAGTGTGTTTGTTAAGCTTCTACTTTGCAACCCCCAACACCCGTGCCAACTAACGCATCATACTTTTTGCCCAAAAAAACTACTTGTTGTACCATACTACAACAGACATTATGAGACATCAAAACTAATAACCCAATTTATTATGATATAATACTCAATGTCTCTACAAAAAACAAGATTGAGAACCTCGCAGAGAGCCAGAGACAGAGAAATTAGATTTATTCCTACCTCTCTCTCTCATGTCCCTCTCAAGTTATAATAAAGGAAGGAACTTCTTAGGGATGGAGGATTCAGTTTGTATGCACCTCATCTTTCATGGCAAGAGAATCATTCACTCTGGCTATTCCTCGGACCTTTTGACCAGCACAAGAACCACCTGCAAAGGTCGAGGTTTTGCTGACATATTGAAGATATTAACCATCCTTCTCTCTTTTTCTTTGTTGAGGAATTGATTGATGGCGATGGTGTCGTCTCAGTCCTCCAAATCATTATTGAGGGCTTTGAGGACCAAAAATATGGCGATGGTTTAGGATTCTAGGTCTCCAATGCAAGTGGGGGTGTTCACTTTGTAGGTGAGACCTCAATGGTGAGAGAGAACCAAACTCAGACGACTTTCATTTGACTCATTAAAATCACCGGGTCATTTGTGATTTGGACCAAGTCGATCATTTTTATATTGGACGAGTCTACATGACTATTATCCATGTTTTGTCATTTTTTTTCATTCGACTCGGGTGACTCACCGAAGTCAAAACCTGGTTTTTCAACTATGGTTGTAACCCAAGTGGGTGGAAATAAAATTGTACTTGTATTTCTTTTCCATTTTCATGACACATTTTTTTTTTCCAATAAGAGTAAATCTTGTCATTTCATGTGTTTACTCAGAAAATTTGTAGTTTTTGTTTAATAATATAATGACAAGGTATTTTCAAATTATTTTAAAAATATTTTTTTATCCTTATCTTGAATAACTCTTGGGAATAGAATAAGGGAAAATTAAAAGATTGTTACAACTTCTCATTTCATTATTTTGGCAATAACAAAATCCACCCAGATAGTTAGTGGAGAAGGTTATCTAAGCACGTGGTATAGAGGAGCGCACCAATGAAATGCAACAACAGAGTATTATTTTTTTTTTCCGATAAACAAAATAGTATTATATATTAAAGGACATGTGATTAGGAGAGATGGACACAAAAGTGCTTAACGTATTATGCTCCTCCAGCGTATCATAGAACCTTCTATCATAAATATATGGCCAAATGTTCTTTGTGTTGGGGCGTAGGCTACACCTAGACACATGAAAGTGGGCAAAATGACCAATCTACCCCCTGAATGATAGGCCCATGTATTTGGGTACAAGCTCTGCTGCAGCACAGAGAACATCAGGAGTTCAGATCTACTACCCACATGGGGACGGATGGGGACAGATTTGAATCCTCCATGGGGTATGGGTCCCACACCCCCAT
Organism: Telopea speciosissima; assembly: GCF_018873765.1. NCBI lineage: Eukaryota > Viridiplantae > Streptophyta > Magnoliopsida > Proteales > Proteaceae > Telopea > Telopea speciosissima. The sequence continues at coordinate 67,255,134 of NC_057922.1, read as the reverse complement.
GGAGGGTTCAGATCTGTCCCCATGTAGGTAGCAGATCTAAACTCGAACATCAGCCCTGCATATATATATTCAGATGGTCAAATGCACTCACTATACATTGATGTTAACAAGAGATTGGCCGGTGGGCATTGGGCAGCGTAGAATGAGGAATAAGAGACCAAGAACAAACCAAGCACTAGAATAATCATTATATTATCATATCTATATTAGTCTTATGCTTTGTATAAACCTGTCAGATTAGGTGGAAGATACAATCTAAGATTATTATGGGGAAGTAGTGTAGCCGTCTAGGTTTGGTGGAGTTGAATTGAAGAAACTTTCATTATTAGTGAAGCTATATGTTAGCGAAGAACTTAACAAACCCCTCCCCCTCCCCGAATTTTTATCCTCTCCTACCCTTCCCCTACCCAAAAGCGAAAGCTGTAATCATGACATCCTCACCATGGCCCATACCAATTACCAAACTCACGGAGGATATGCCACGATTGGAGGTTGGCATTTGGTACGCGGGGATGTCGAAGGTATCCCATCCATCTGTACAAAGAGGTGTGGATCCCACCTATTCAGCGGGATCTAAGGAGGCTACGTGCGGTGGCCTAACAAAATTCTCAAGTATTTCTTGAACAATGGCGGACGTGCAGCCATGTCTTGTATGTCTTGAGGGCACTGCGCCACTGCTACTTTACCTTTGCCGACACGTGGAGTTCGTGGTATGAGTTTTTTTTTTGGGGGTTTAGTTTGCCTCTTCACCGTTTGGGAAAAGCGATAAGTTGCCGGAGAGGAATCTGTCTTCCGGACCGGCTATGACTACGGCGAGTTTAAGCAAAGGCAGCCATGATTTATAGACTTCCTTTCGGTTCCTTTCTTTCTAATTGGAACTTTAATTGAATCCCAAACTATGGATTATAAGCTTGCAGCTGAAAGACCTATCGAATTGAATTCCAGGCCACCTGCCGAATTCAAGGCAAAAGTGACATTTTCACTTCTCTCACACTCACTTTACCCTGAATTCTCTCCCCTTTTTGAAACTAAAAGCAATACATGCGACTCCGATTCGAGAGAAATCGTAGCCGGGAAGCGAAGGCTTCTTCCGCAGAGGATTTTCCGGTGGAGATTTTACTTTTCCGAGCGACGGTAACACGATAAGCAACACCAGCACCTAAATCTCACTTACACGATAAGTTGGACTCAGTACTCATTCCTCTCAAAAGAAAAATCCCCTTTCACACACCAGAAAAAAACAAAAAAAAAAACCCAATGATCAGTTGCCGACGTTGACGGACGATGTTGGACGGATCCAAAGCCAACGTTTTAACCATTAACCTTTTTTTTTTTGTTTTCTTTTCTTCAATGGTATTTGAAAAAACGATAATGATGATGCAAACGTTAACAATTATATGATTCTGAATCTGACGGCTGATGTTCGTTCAACGATGCGAAAAATTACAAGTGCCTTCCAGCGTCAGTCTCTCGTGAACTGGTTATCTAAAAACAAAAAAAAAAGTCTCTAGTGAACTTCGTCGCCGTATTTACCAAAAAGAAAAAAAAAACTTCGTCACCGTTAGCGTAAGTAACGGCGTTAAGATAGACATCTTTGTCTGCTTGACAGTGAAAGTGATCTCCGAGAATGAAAGCGAGATATGATTTAACAATGAGGATTATTATTAGAGTAAATTACTCCCCCCTCCCCTCGATTATGCTCTAATGACAAACCCTCCCCTGGGTTTTGAGTAATGACTCTCCTTCCCTGCATTCTTAAGATTCTATCAACTGTACCCATTCCGTCCCATTCCGTTAAAAACGATTGTTAAGTGATGACATCATCTTAAATATATTCAATAAAACCCCAAAATGCCCATATATTTGTGATATTCCAATAATACCCTCTAACCATATCAAAACCCTAAAAACATCTCTAGGAAACACCGCCACCACCACTTGGCGTATCCACCACCACTTTCACTTCCGTAGCCACCGCCACCATGAAAGAACCTTGCATAGGGTTAGGAAATGTCGATGTTGTTAATGAGAATGCCAACATCCGGACCTTCAATGGCTTCCCGAATCGACGTATCTCCTCGGAAAGGTCACCAGAGAAATAAACCACCACATTCTTGATCCGGGTGTTCCCAACGAAGAAGAATTATGGTGAATTTGGTCAAACGAAGAGACCCGAAAAAGATAAGAAAGAAGAAGGGATTAAGATCGTCTGAGTTGAGGTGAAGTGAAGTGAGGAAGATGGGTTTGATTTTTGGGAGTCTTGGAAAGGGAGTGGGTCACGGTGATGAGGTGAAGTGAGGAAGATAGTTTAGGTCACTCCAATCACAATGGGAAGCTAAGCCCTACTTTAGGTTACTCCAATATCATAACTCTCTCTCTCTTCCTTCGCAACCACTATTGAATTGCCTCTTTAATCAAGGATTCCGCTTCCGTATAATCTTCGTGTTTCGTTTGATATTCCACCAGTCTACTTCAAGGCTACTTCTTCAATTCTGATTTTTCTAAATCGTATCGATTATTGCTTTAATTGCACATATTATTGTTTAATCACTAGATCATACCATTATTAGTTCATTGTTTTGAGTCCTTAAATCACTCGCTACCAATTTATGTTTTCCATCTGGGTTTTTAAGTTTCCTAACTCCAACAGGAAACCTCAATATGTCTCAAATCAGCCACTGCATTGTAATCAAATTTTACTCTCATATTATCCCCGTTAATTAGACCGTCTCGACCGGTTCAAATTCCAACCGATTTGTTCGGACTATCAACTTTCTCTAATCTGGTTCTAATTCCTAACCCTTGGTTCGGAATTCTTCTATGCTGCACTATGAAAGAGAATTCCATCTATAAAGACTACAGAGTGATCTGCAATTGAGGAATAAATAAGAAAAAAAGAAGACCCTATAAAGAATCTAATCTAGGTTTGTTCGAATTAGCTAGGATTTGTTGAGATTAGTAAAGATTTGACAAGAAACAGAGACTGATAACATAAAATCCTCAATGGACATCCGAAAGTAGGAAGAGGAGAGACGATGAGTTATGGATCAGTAGCGTTCCTTTTAAATGGGTAGGGATGATCAATTTATAATGAAAAATGATTTTATATCTTCTATTTTTGAATCAACCGATTGGGGGCAAAGTTGCAGGCGAAATTGTAGGAGGAAGAAGAAGAAGGGGGTCAGAGGGTAATATAGTCTTTTTATAACACTTAACAGCCCTTTTTAACGGAATGGGTACAATTGATAGAATCTAAGGAATGCAGGGGAGGGGAGAGTCATTACCCAAAACCCAGGGGAGGGGTTTGTCATTAGAGCATAATCGAGGGGAGGGGGGAGTAATTTACTCTTATTATTATTACAATAGAAGAAGGTTTCACAGGTTTTAATTAAGAAAACCCTGAAAGCGTGTTGGATTTTGGTGTTTGGTATCCCTTCCTTTTATCATTAGTAGAGTGGTTTTGAGCTTTTCTGTGGTTTTGGATTCTTCTTGCCTCTACGCTCTCGTGCCATCTTTACTTCCTCCATTTTGATAGAATGGGAAGGATAAACGATTAAAAAAAAGAAAAAAAAAAAAAAAAAAAAAAACAGAGAAAGAAACACAGACGGAGCGGAAAAAAAGTGAAGCTCCAACAGCCTTCAGAGCCATCTCTTCCTGGGGAGAGATTTCGGCAAGGAGATGTGGCAAGTGTGGGTGTTCGTCCTCAGCATTTGTGTCTGGAATCCGATTTCTGTCAATGGTGATACAAAACCAGAAGACGGTAAGCATTTCGATCCCCAGCTGCCAGTTGCCTGCAACTTCATTTGCTCCGTTCCTTTTTTTTTTCTTCCTTTCTCTCTTTTATGTTTCGTTTCGCTTTCGACCGTGAGTATTATGTGGTCTGAGGACGTGTATCCAGCAATAATTGCATTGCTCTGTTACTGTAAGCTTCGATTGTTTTGATTGCTTGTGGAGATTGGGCATGAAGCTTGTCGATGATCTCTGTGTCCTTTTTTGGCACTGAGGACATTGTTTTGATGTAGGTAGATCTTCGAGAGTATGGAAGTGGATCTTGAGTTTTTTTTTTTCACTATAATATGAATGCTGGAGCTGATGATGTGAGCTTTATTTACTCTCTGTGTGTTGTGTGTCTTGTCTTTTTTTTTTTCTTCTTCTTCGCCCCTTCCAAACCTCTAGTTAAACTTGTGACTTGTGTGATGAAAAGGTGATGACTTGTGAGAGGAAAAGCACCGTCCCCCCCCCCCCCCCCTCTAGACACGATTGATTCCCGTAGATCCATGTTGGGTAACATGAAAAATAAGTAATGGCTCTTGATTATGATTGCTAACCACGCTGGATATTATGGAAATAGATTCTTACATTCTGGTCTTTTTGTTTCCTGGTCCAATTAGAGTGAATGCCAAGAATTTGAGACATCGTCCCTTATAGCGGATTATATACCCAATTGTTTTTCTTGAAATTTGGAGGTAGTTGCAGTATCTTTCCGTTTCTGAATGTTTACTTGCGTCTCTTTTACTTACTCTTTTAATGGGTTAAAGGGGGGGGGGGTGGAGAGATCCAACAGATTGTTTTCTTCTTTCAGAATACTATAAATCATTGTTTTTCCTTATAGGTATCCTAGTTTGGTTTCCTTCTTGTGGCAGTACTTTCTTTTCTATCTTGAACAGCAATTTGTAAAGTTTCAATTTATAAATATGACTGTAGAAGGGTATTATTGTGAATAGATTTAAATCTTCTGTAGTTGTGGACATCATATTGCAAACCTGTTTTATCTGTCTCTGATGAGCAGGTTTAGGTGTATGAAGATGAGATTTTTTTTTTGGAATATAGATAAATGGGTCTCACCAGAATAGCACTCCTAGGAAATAATGATCTCTCTCCTCTGTCATGTCAACTCCCCTCTCCTCCCCCACCCCCCCTTTTTCACTTCAATTTTTTTCTTGCTATAATCTCATGTTCAAACATTATTTCTCTAACCACATCTTTTCCTCCTCTCTTTCTCTAAATTTTTTATGGATATTTTGAATTGGCTTTGTTTGGATTTTGGGTTTCTTCATGTTAGTTACCAATGGAGTTCACTTTTCCTTTGTTTCATTCTGGTATAATTTAGTAATATCCTCTCCAGCGGCTTGGAAATGGTGTTTTGCTGCATAATAATATCGGTTCCCCTTATGTAACCATTAAGCTGGATTAGCTGGCACAGGATGGTGAGGTGAACTTTCGCAAATTATTGAATACTGTCATATATTCTTCCTTAATATTTTAGGAGCTTAATTATCCTATTCAATGCTCCATAACCAACATGAGTAGTAAGAAGAAAGACAGTTTAGTGTCTGATGGAAATGTGTTTTCAAATCTCATGAATGACTCCTTATTGACTACATCTGTTGGCTTCTTCAATGCACAGCTTCTGCCCTTAGGGTCATGTACAGCAGCTTAAATTCTCCATCTCAGCTAACAGGTTGGAGTTCAAGCAGTGGTGATCCATGTGGGCAGTCCTGGAGAGGTGTATCCTGCTCTGGCTCTGCAGTTACAGAAATGTAATTTTCTTTTCTCTTCTATTTTCCCTTCATATTCTAATGCTTGTGTATCCCCCATGCTGCTTTTTCCTAATACATATATTTCTATGCCATATCCCATCAGCAAATTATCAGGTCTTGGACTTACTGGGTCAATGGGGTACCAGCTAACGAGTCTAACTTCTTTAACGAACCTGTAAGTGACTTTTTTAAATTATTTCTCATTTTATATTAGCTTTGATTGATTGATTACTTGACATATCAAAATCCATCCAGGGATATAAGTAACAATAATCTTGGAAACCAGATACCCTATCAACTACCTCCGAATCTGCAGCAACTGTAAGTTCTCCTAGTTCTACATTCTTTTGATCCCCCCGCTCCTTCCCCCCCCCCCCCCTTGCAATGAAAAAAAAAGGGAAAGAGCAACAACTGATATCTGAATCGCAGAAATCTCGCTGGAAATTCCTTCACTGGTGGGATCCCATATTCAGTTTCTCAGATGACTTCACTTAAATACCTGTGAGTACCATTTGATTAGTGACCATTTAGTTCATTTGCCTGTGCAAAATGCCTTAAGAGGACTCTGAACTAAACGATAGCATTGTTGATGACTGTAGAAACATCAGTCATAATCAACTTCAGGGCCAGCTGGGTGACATATTTGGACAGCTTTCTGCCATCACCATATTGTGAGATATCTCTCTAACTTCTGAAAGCAATCATTATCACTGCACACTGGATAATATCATTAAGAAATTGCTGCATCATCTTCTTTATCATTTAGTTAAGTTTATTAAATGTTCAAACTTTGGGGCCTTTTTATGGCATGTGATTTTGTTCATATATTTAGGCTGTTTGGTTAGATATAAGTAAACTTTCAGAAAGGTCAAGTAAAATTTTACGCATTTTACTTCACAAATAATTTCGAATGCATTTGGATCGAATGCAAGAAGTTGCATCAAACTTCATTCTCTATGTCTCCAAAGGTTCTACTCATAGGACGCATCATTGTTTTTCTTTTTCTTTTCTTTTCTCTTTTTTTTGGGGGGGGGGGGGTGGTGGGAGGGGGTGCTTTCTTTCATTTCACTTTGAATTTCTTCCCCCTCCCCCTCTTTTTATACACTTTGCTTTTGTAGAAAACGAGGACCTAAAACGGTGCAAAAAAGAATGGAAATTGCAAACAAACAATCACACAATGCACACAAGGATTTAAGTGGTTCGGCAAGATTGCCTACGTCCATGGTGAGATGAGATTTGCTTCACTATCGATGGAGAATAGGGTTACAACCACTCATCATCACACCTCTCTCAAATTGCTTATAGAGAAAGAACCCTTGCTACAAATTTATAGTGAAACCGTATGCAGTTAATTTACCGAAATACCCATAAAGCCCTTAAAAAAATTCTTAACGGCCCTTCGGCATCAGCCCACTTATGCTAAATAAAAGACATCGTACCTCAACAGTTTTTAACCAAAGACAGCAGTGATCTTTGAGTTTAAACATACCAATCACTTTCTACCGAGTGCAGTGTCTACCTGGTAGTCCATTTTTGCAATTTTCGGAATGGAGGTCTACACCCCAATCCTTGTACATTCCACATCCCCAATGAAGTTGATATCAGAACTATCTTAGAAAAAAAATAGTTGTTATCAGAGCCAAATAGTGATGATAACACAACAAAGCAACTATGTATATAAACCTTTTTTTTTTTTGAATTGTTTCAAAAATCTTTATCCTTGTAGCTGTTCTGTGGGTTTCAGACCTTCGGAATGATTATGTGATGATGATCTCCCCTCTGTGACTTCAGGGACTTCTCTTTCAATCAATTTACAGGTAACCTTTCTGAGAGTTTTAGCTCCCTTTCAAGTCTGACTAGCATGTAAGTAAAACAACAGGTTATCTGATTTGATACCAATACTTAGTTTACCAGGTTTTCCTTGCTAAGTTATCTGATTTATAATTATGCAGGTATTTACAAAACAACCAATTTACGGGTACCATCAATGTCCTTGCAAATCTCCCCCTTGAAAATCTGTGAGTGATCTTTTTGAGAAGCACATACATTGTCCTTTCTATGATAGTGGAGTTTTCTATTTCAACCCATTTGATGCTTCATTTCATTTTTGTTTTCAGAAATGTTGAAAACAACCATTTTAGCGGCTGGATTCCTGACCAGTTGAAAAACATAAACAGTTTGAAGTAAGAAACACAAAACGCTGAGTTTCTTTTTATGGAAATCTATTTTTTGTTATTGTTTGGATCTGAGCTTTATGATTTTAACTTCAGGACTGTAGGTAACTCATGGACATCAGGGCCTGCACCACCGCCTCCACCATATACATCTCCACCACCAAAAGCACATTCCAATCGAAATAGCGGTAGCAATAACACTAACAGCCCTTCTGATAATAATAATGGTGGGAAGAAATCAGGTATAGGAGGTGGAGGTGTTGCAGGAATAGTGATATCAATTTTGGTCGTTGGCGCAATAGTAGCATTCTTCTTAATGAAAAAGAGATCCAGAAGGCCTACATCAGAAGTTGAAAAGCTTGACACTGAGCGGCCTTTCAGCCCTCTTGCTTCGAATGAAGTTAAAGGTAGTTCGGTTTACATTTTTACTCTTTATCTTTGAAGCTTTATCTGTAATGCACAACAATGCATCATGGTCTCAATACTTATGAATCTTGTGTGTGTCTCTTGCAGAAAAGGAGTAATAAAAGAGCATCTAACTTAAATTAATCATTTTCATTTATAAGAAATAATTTAAAAAAAGAAAGATTTTTACGCACATTTATGATGGGCACAACCAATATATAACAATAAATGAGTACATGGGAGTTTGCATAGCCTTAATAGCCATCTAGGCCTGCCTATTTGTATCTCGCCTAGACCATCCTTGACCCCCTGGTTCTCTAGGCATTACCTTCACAGCACTGATTATACTATCTAGAATAATTGGAAAGTTTTTTTCCCCTCACCTAGAAACCGGATTTCGGTATTTCAAAGCAAAAATCAAGGATCAAATTTAAGAAAGTTTCCTACTTCTGAAAAAAAAAATTTGGTTTGTAGAATGCCTGGCAATCATCGATTGACTTACTGATCAGCAATTAAGTCAGGTTGAAAGAAGTATTTATGTTATTAATCACTGACCTAATTAGTTAAGCCCATGGTTGACTAGAATATTTTAAAATGCAATAGATCTTGATCTTCCAAAAAAAATGTATTGACATAGATTCTAATTAAAGATGTTTTGGTAACCTTAAGGGACAGTTTATTCTAGAAATCGAGTTAGGATTATAAATAGAACAGTCTTTAGCCTTGAAATGCACATAAAATAAGATCCCTGTTGTTTTTCTGGAAGAGGTCTAGATCATCATTGGAATGGGAATGAGTAACATGACCCTTGGGTGTAGCACTCAACCATATTTTTTATTATTATTATTTTTTTTTGAAAAGGCACCTGGCTGAATTTTAATGCCAATCTAGTTACATAGAAGATTTGAAGGTACAATACTTCAATTACTGATTTTGGAGTAAATTTACCCAAATCTTTCTGACAGTTAGAGATACTACCCACATACTTCCGAATATATCACTGAGCACCTTTATTTTCTTGACACAGAACTCGTATACCATTTTTGTTGTTTGTGACCATTCCCTGTTAAAGTTTTAATCCAAACCCCTTGATTTGCCTTCTCACCACACACCTGCAACTGAAGCTAGAGATAGGAACTTTACGACAGTTTGATCAAGCATGAGGGATTGATCAAATGGTTCAAATGCTTACCAGAAATTAGCCAAACTTCCATCTCACTAAGCATACCATGTAGCTTCATAAACTGACAGTAGTAGGAATGCTAGAGAGGCAACCATCTGAAGAAAGACCAGGAGTTAAATGTGTGTGAGAGAGAGAGTAATGTAGTTCTAGATTGGTAGGAGACCAATAACCAGGATCTGAACTGAACATGTAGTTCGGTTAGGTCAAAATTGTGAAATTAGAGTTAGGGTTTAATGGGACCTAGGGTTTGGTGGTAGGGTTAGGTCAAGTTCATGTAGGGGAGTCTATCAGTGAAGGTTACATTAAGTTTTAACAAGTCTAGGCCTTTTAATTAGAATCGGCAGTTAGGTTAAGGTTATTTCGGGTTTTTTAAAAGAGGAAAAAATGGATTTTTAGGGTTTATAATGGTCGGATGAGGGAGCAACTTGGATCGAGTTTTCTTTATGGTGAGAGGAGAGTTCGATCCAAAAAAGGAGGGATTTTGCTGGCTGGTTTGGTCTAGGCAGAATTTAGGTATTGGGAACATTGGAAACAAAAGGGGGAATTTTAGGGTTTGGGCTGTGAGAGGATTAGAAGAAGAATTGTAGGGGATGGATGATTCAAACTCACTGTTGTTGCAGAATTTCCTTGGCAGCAGCTTGTTTGATTGTAGATCTTGAATAAAAATTGAATCTTCAACTAGAACTTGAAGGAAATCTTCAAAGAACTTGAAGGAGAGCTTGAACGAACCACCCGGACTTCACACCGCAAGGTGTCGATTGGATCAAACACCAATCCCACTAGCCTTGATCAAACACAAGACAAAAATATTCAATGGAGAAGAAGAGCAGCAAAAAGCTTTTCATTAATTTCAAAATTCGTTTTTAATACTTTCCCCCTTACAACCTTGTATAAAAGACTCAAAAATAGACTCCTACACTAAAAAGGAAAGGCCTAACCCAGTCCTTAACTTATTAGGTAACTTAAACTGACTTGGAAACTAAAATAGACTCAAAATAGAGTCCTAATCCAGCCCCACTAAACATTTAAAAGAAAACTACTAAAATCACTTAAATTGAACCATTGGTTGAACCGGTTCAATTTATGAACAAAAACACCAAAATAAAACTAAGTATGGAACTAAAACAACTAATCCCATATGCAACCTAATTACCCATATTTTAGGCCCAAAAAAGTGGCCTATTTGAAAACCCATGGGATCAAAAGCCTAACATGTATATAACCCAACCCTAGACTTATTCCTAAGCAAAGAAGCCCAGTTTGGTGATAAATCTGCATCAAAGAGAGAGAGAGAGAGAGAATTCAATTGCTTCATCTGCCAGGGGGAGCAAATCCTTGGATCTCCAATTTTTTAAACCTCCAATATATCATATCTGTTATGCCTCCAGCTGTTTTTCCATACAGTTAAAGTTGCCTTACCCTTCTGTACTGCCAATGCCCATTATAGGTGTTTTGAACCTCCTTTGGACAAACAGAATAATTTTGAAACTTGAGAACCAATGGGAATACTCCTGCCTCATGGCTTGCTAGTTGCTACAACATCAGATAATTAAGAATTGAAAATCTGATGACTTTGCAACTATTGATTGGAAGCATTCTTGTCCAGAATACAAGCAATTGCTTGATTTTGCTAAGATCAGCAATGGGATTGAAGAATTAAGGTGAGAAGCTGCAGAAAGAATATCAAATTTTGGAGGCTGGTCCGTCTAAAGACTGGTAGTTTTCTCAGGAATTTTGAAAATTTCAAAGAATCACGGAAGTTGAGTTGCTCAAGTTTAGGATGCTGTGGACAAGCAAAATGTTAATTGCCTAACTCTACCTAATTGTGTTTCAAGAATCTGTTTTAGTAAATAGGATCCCAGGATTTTCACTGAAGAACCTGATGAAACCATAGCTTCAGTTGACTTATCTCCATTACCGTCTCTAAGTTAAAAAAATGTTTCTTGGAGGCCCATGCAGAGAGTTATTGATTCTAAGAATTTTTAAGTATGCTTATGTACGTGCTAGTCTGACCCATAAGCTATCAGTACTGGTAACTGGCCCTCAAATCCAGTGAAATGTACCTTACTTTTTGAAGAAGTTTTCATTTATATTCAAATGCAAAATGTTCATCGTTTTAGTTTATTACTGTCTTTGCAGAAATGAAGTCTATTCAGACGTCCTCCATAATTAACACAAAAACGTTAGAAACTTCTGCATCGATGAACCTTAGACCTCCACCCATTGATCGGCATAAATCATTTGATGAAGATGACTTTTCAAACAAGCCTGTTGTTGTCAAGAAAGCTAATTCTGCTCCCTTAAGCACTGCAATGTATTCAATAGCGGACCTGCAGATGGCTACAGGAAGCTTTAGTGTGGAAAATCTTATTGGAGAGGGGTCTATTGGACGTGTTTATCGAGCCCTATTCGACAATGGGAAGGTATAGATTTCTTCTTGATGTGGTGTAGAATCCTTTACCCAATTTCCTATGCATATAAATGATTTGTACCATGATTATCATTAAATGGAGTGTTTCAGAACACTCTGTGGATCCTTCTTTCGTGCTTTCTATATAAACAAATATGGGAATGTTCAGATAACTTCATTGACCAAATCCTGGGGTGGTATATCTGCTTGCTGGGACCCGATATATAATGGTCCCGGCCATTATACATTTGTCCTCGCAGTGTTCTGATATGGTATTTGGTAGGCCATGATTAGGGCCTCTTCATTGATTTTCTTGTTTGAATGCCTACTGATTCTTGATCTTGACTTCCAATATTTTGATGATATGCCATAGGTTCTTGCTGTAAAGAAAATAGATTCTTCTGCTCTGCCTTCCCAGTCATCTGAAGATTTCATGGAAGTTGTTTCCAACATCTCCCGGTTATGTCACCCAAATGTGACTGAGCTAGTGGGATACTGTTCTGAGCATGGGCAGCACCTGCTAGTGTATGAGTTTCATGGGAATGGTTCACTGCATGATTTCCTGCACCTCTCAGATGAATTCAGCAAGCCGTTAACATGGAACACCCGTGTCAAGATTGCTCTGGGGACTGCACGTGCATTAGAGTAAGTGATTAAGGTTATATAAACGAATTAGTTTTCCAACATTTAGTACCATACCTAATATGATAGTTTTGCCTTTAAAATCAAAATTGAGGTGTTTGGACAGAATCCCCAACCCCCGAACTCCAAAGCTCCTTTCATCCTAATGAATAATGTTCTATGAAGGTTTGGCTGTTTAGTATTAGTTTCATTGATCTTGGTTCTAACACTAAGTTGTGGGAGGCAACTTGATAGCTTTCGAACCATTAATTGGTCTCATATGCTCTTAAAATTTTCTTCTCCCCCCCCCCCCCCCAGTTGGGAGCAGTATAAATTCATGCATTCTTCCTTGTAGGTTAAGTAAATTCAATCTATGAACCAGGTCTACTGAAGCAATTGAGAAGTTAATGTAAGACTAGATTAGGGTTAATCTAGCTCCAAATAACCCACAATCAAAATAACAACAAAGGACAGAATTAGAAAGTTTAGGAATTCAAACCAAACTAGCATGTGGAATGACTCCAAACTCAGGTCGAGTGGGGATGATGGTGAAGAGAAGCTACACTGCAAATTTCAGCCAATTCTGATGGCTAGAGGCTGAGATATGAAGATAACCCAAAATTAGAAGGTTATACAATAATTAGCAAACCAGCACTGTGTTTGGGCTCTAAAGAGGATCAAGTGTAGGCCTTGAAGGGATGAAGCTTTGCTGCAAGTTTGGTTCAGTTCTGATGGTCAGTAAAGAAGATCTGAGTTGGAGATGAAATTAGAAGGTTAAGGCTATGGAACAATCCAGCCAGCAGACTGGGCTGGAACTGGGATCGAGTGGGATCCTTGTTGGTGTGATTCAATCTCTCAAAGCTCTGCTGGAACAAGGCTCAGACCTTGGAGAGAAACTGGTTCGATTGCTGCAGGCAGTAGGGCAGAAAACAGATCTAAAGGAGTGTGGTTCGATCCTTCTCTGGTGATGATCAGCAACCTCAGTTAAGGGCTTGCTTGGGGATCAGCTCCTAGACTTCAGCAGTGATCAGTTGCAGCCATTGCAGTCACAAACACAGCAAGGGATATCGAGCAGGGCCATAGTTCGAGAACTCGGATCTTGGAACCAACTCGGTCCTTGGAAAAACCGAGTCAAGTCGAGATCTCGGTGAGATCTCGCCGAGTTGGTGCATTTTTTTTTTTTCCGACTCGAAGCCTCAACTCGGTGGGTTTTAGACCTAGTTTGGGTCTGAAACTTGGTATTCAGCCTATTTTAGGCCATTTAAACACAATGACACTATCAGATTTTGCAAAAACAAAGTCCAAATATGAGTTTCACTTTGGACCATAGGTTGGTAGGCGACGACGTACTAAAATACCCTACTCTACACATAGTTTAGTGGTCTCGATCCTGTGTGGCATGCGTAAATTGAGACTCACCTGTGTAACGCACAGGGTCCGCCTGCGTTCCCACATCATGTTGGTATTGCTCGCGCATCCTTTCATGACGATTATTATAATAACCACCACCTCGCATGCCACCACCGCCAGTAGGGTCATCACCACCACCAGTAGGGTCATCACCATCACCACACATCATCATCATCATCATCATCATCATCAGCATTCAACAACACTTCCTATTGCAGCCTCAAAAGGTGTCGGTGACTCTGAATGTGCACGCCCCTCTTGCGACATATAGTCCTCAACATCTGTACCGGTTACGAACGCAATGGTGGGGTCGGGCCTACCCCCAGGTTGATCCATATCTGGTGTACCAGGATCCCTCACCCACTGGAATAGGGGATCTTCATCATCATCAGAGTCTTGGAAAATGTTGGTTAGTTCGATGGGTTCTTTATCATTGGTGTCCATTCCTTCACATATGTGCCTCATCCTTAGTCTCATATTGTAATGCACATACACCAGCTGCTCCAGTCGTTTGCTACCCAATCTGTTCCGCCTCTTCGAGTGGATCAATCAGAATGTACTCCAATTGCGCTCGCATCCGGAGGATGAACAAGTTTGTGAGAGTACTCTCACTGCTATCTTCCTCAGGTTGGGTGAACTTGTACCATAAAGTACCCACCAGTCGGCTGCATTACAAATATAGAATATTAAGAATATGTACATTCCAAAGGGATAAAATTATAATTCATAAATGTAATGTCATGCCACCTACCAAGGTCTGACTTTTGTCTACCCTCCACTGCAGTTTTTCGACTGAAACTTGCTGAGGCCTCTCTGAAGTTTTGGATCTGTTTTCATTTCAAATTTCAAACATTGTTAGAGGTATTAGTATTTACTACTTAGTAATTACATTCCTTTACTTACTACCAAAGTACCCAGTCCCATACTCTCACCTCATCATTATCATTGCACCCAGCCTGTGTCTTGGCATTGGGCTCCAACTTCTCAATAACATTTTGAACTGCCACTAACAACTCTGTGTCTAGCCCAAGATTTTGCGAGTACTGATACTTTGGATTCAGATAGTATGCTGGTAAAGTGGAAACCAAGAATATAACTTGTTAGTGACTTAATGCTTTTGAGTTTGAATATGTAAATGTAAAAACTCATATAAAGTGTAAAGTATGTTGAAGTGTTGAACTCACCAGCTTTATGCAATGGATGACTCACGTGCTTCTCCCACCGCGCATCAGTGATGTTAGTATATGACCTTGCACTCCGGTGTATCGCAGCTCTGATCATTTCCTTCATCTTCTGAAGGGCAACATAAATGTGGGGCAAGGTAGGCTTCTTCTCTGTATTAACCATCCTTAGTACTGCCACCACTGGCTCTAATATGGCAACAACTTTATGCAGGTCCTTCCAGAATTGGTCACTTGCAATGGTATGTTGTGTTGCTCTCCCTTCTTCTGAATTAGACCCATGCCAACCAAACCACTGTTCACTTGCAAACATAGACCTTAGACCTATCACCTTCGTTTGAAAGCTCTTCAATGCAATGTAATTGGTGGCAAATCGAGTGATACCAGGCGTTACTAAATCGCCATTGCATTTTTCCCTCAACATGGCTAAAGCATAACTATGGTTATATACAAAAGTGGTCACTTGTCTTGCCCTATTGACCACACTTGCCCCCAAAGTTTTCTTCTCCATGTCTTTCAACATTAAATCAATGGAATGTGTTGCACATGGAGTCCAAAAGAGGCGGATCCTCTTTCTCTTCTTGTTCATCAACTTCTCTCTAGCCTTTTTAAAGTTATAACCGTTATCTGTCACAATTTGGATAACGTTCTTTGGATCCTGCTCAAAAATGGGATCTGGGGAATGGGCTCGTGGTCGGGTTGGGGGCCGTGGGATCTATCTTGTGCCAGTGCTTCTCCTCCTCTCATCTTGTTGCGCTGGTGCAACTGAGCCAGATCCACCAGCTCCTCTTGCCTACTCATATCTTATCATATTCCCATAATGCAAACTTTGTCTATTCTCTTCCAAAGTTTGTTGGTAAATTCTCCACTCAGCCTCTGATTCAAACTCACCAGGTGTAGGCCTATATTCAGTATCATCTCCTCCATGGATCTCTACACCAGGCCTCTCTAACACTACCTCATCAAACTCTGTTTGTTGTCTTTCCCTCTCAGCTTTCTTTGCTCGTCCTCCACTCAAGTGGTGGGCCATAGCCACTTTCACTCGGCTCGGAACATTTCTGCATGAGGCAACGTCCTTACCTGTACCAGCTAAATGTTGTTTTAACCTAGTGGCTCCTCTAGATAGCAACTTTCCACAATAGTTACACTTGGTCTTCTTTTTATCCTCGGACATCAGGACTCCATGTTATCATGCTATATCCCCCATTGTGTATGAAATGTCATACTTTTTACACTGTTACATAAAAAAAACATGTATTAGTAACTATTAAAGACTTAAAGTATTGTATTAAAGACTTAAAATATTGTATTCGTAACTATTAAACATATTGTTAAGCTACTAGAACAATCGAATAGCTATCTCTTATTTATCCCCTAACCCTAGTATTTATTTCTTAATTAAAAATAAAATTTAGATAATTTTTTTATTGGGTGAAAAAATAAAATGACTGCATGAAACTGTAGAGCATCCAAAGTTGTCCAATATGCATGAAAATCACTTCCAAACAATCACTATTCATCCTATTTTTTTCAATTTTTTTTCTTCAAAAAAATCATCTTTTTGCAGAAAATATAATAACAAAATTAATAATAGAAACAAAATTCGGACTCCATCAAGTGATAGATCGTCCAAAGTTGTGTAACATATCTTAAAATGACATGAATCTACCAAGGATTGAACAATTTTTTTTGAAAAAATAGATTTGGGGAAAAATAGTTTACCTTTGAAAAATCCTTCAAATTTGTGATGAATCTTGTAAAAGTGGAGTTGAATCTTCAAATGTGCAGCTGAATCACAGTTCAAGGCTTGAAATCCATCCAAAAAATGAAGTAACAGAGTAGTTTTGGGAAAAAGTAGTCTCAGTTTTGGGAAGAAGAGAGAATTTTGGGGTTTTGGATAGAACTTGCCGAGATATGGCGAGTTCTATCGAGTTAGGTGGGGTATTTAAGTGGTAGATGGGTAAAAATATGGGCCGAAACCGAGATCCGAACCGAGATCCGATATATCGGTGAGATATCGGTGAGATTTTGCACTTTTGAGAATCGCCTCTAGTCTCGTCTTGGGTCTTAAAAAAACCGAGAAACTCGGCGAGATCTCAGCGAGTTCTCGAACTATGAGCAGGGCAGGGAGAGAAGATAGGATAAGAAGAGAAGGGGGATAGTGGGATTCGGCTCTCACAGCTAGGCTCCTAACAATCCTTCATGTCACACTCATGGACAAGAAAATCTTTCTTTGCTTCAAAGCAGTATTCAATTAACTAATAAAATCATGGGGAGGCTCCTAAAAGCCTTTACAATATATAAAGGGTCATACTTGCTCCTCAAGTTACAAAGGAAATAGAAACTTACTTGCTGTGACATGAAAATAGAAACTAAATATTACATAAGAATAGAAATTGAATGTGTTGCAGCTGGCTTCTTCATGTGGACCCCACTTGATATTCTTCTAGTCATTGTCTAAGTCATGTGGTTCCCACTAAGGATTCAGCCAACACTTGTAGTCAAAATTTGTCAATTAAAATTGACATTGATACCCCTACGATCTGGGTTTGGGAAACCCAGCAACTCCCAGCCCTATTGGGCTGGCCCAACACAAGGTTGGTTGGCCCTATGGCCTATTGGGTTGGTTCACCAGTTGATTAAGTGAACCAACCCTTTTCTTGTGTGTGCCTTTTATTTATTTCTTGCCAAACAGCTTGGCTTCTGCATCAGAAGTCTATTGACCACATCACATTACCTAAATATTGATATTTTTGGAATCCCCAATACTTGAAACCTGCGAGAGACTATATAGTTGGGTTTCTTATTGGTCATCATGCAGGAGTTTGTATGATTTTCTTCGTTCAGTTCTCAAGTATTGTTGGCAGTTTAGGTCATATTTGGTGTCACTTATTGATTTTCTGGAATGGTTCTTCTGGGAAGCACTCCGTTGATTCTTACAAGTATTCTTATACTAAAAGAATTAATTAAAAGATATAATAAAATAACACTTATCATAAATTATCCCCAAAAAGAATGCGGAAGTGATTCTTAGCAAGGAAATGTGAATATCTTTCCATTCAAAAGAACCACTCCTGGAAGAAAAAAAAAAAAATCACTCCAAAGAATGAAATTTGTGCCAAAATTGACTTTAGTCAAAGTCACAATGGAAAATCAAAAACCCCTTGGGCTCTAATTGTTCCAATGGAAAATATTTCCCTTGGAAGTCAACTATGTTGATACATTTAATTTCATATTTTTATGCTATTTGACTTTTTTTTACAGTACTACACAAGGTTCAAAATCTCGGTTTTGAGGCTAGTTTTGGTCAGCCCCGAAACTGACATATGGTAGGTTTCGACCTAGTTTGGTATTTTTCCAGGTCAACTTGAAACCTTGGTTTCGAGGCCGAGAAAGTGGTTTTTGGCCCTAATTTTTTCTATGCTGCCTATTTTTGACATTTTAACTTTATTCATGAATTAGTTTCACAAAAATAACACTCAAAATGGAACTTGTGGTTTTGACCCAAGTTTGCTAATGTACACTGTTCTTGGAAATGATATCGAACCAAGTATGGCATTGATTTATGTCAAATATCATTTAAGTAAATGAATTTATTATTCTTAATTAAGCAAATACTCATCTATTTGAATCCAATAAAAATAGTTAGAAAATCAAATTCCAAAAGGATAAAAAGTCAACCCCCAATTCAAGATTAAAAACTGAATTTTCGATCGTAGGGGCGCTTTTCAACTTTCAAATGCTAGGGTTTTTCTCAAATCAAAAAAATTTCGTAAATCTTATTATGATAGAACATCACTAAAATCTGATTTATATTGAATGAGTTTTCTGGTCAAACCTTGTTCGGTGTGTGTGAATACCGTTTAAAATCGCCCTGAATAGAAAAGAATTTTTAAATACCAAAACAAAATATTATTTTGCCACTCTTTTGGTTTTTAGTGATGTTCTATCACAATAAGATTTACGGAATTTTTTAGATTTGAGAAACACCCTAGCATTTAAACCCTAGATGTTTATCCTTTCGAAATTTAATTTTTTAACTATTTTATTGGATTCAAATGGGGAGTATTGCTTATTTATGAATAACATCTTAAGTAAATGAAATAACAAATATAAACACATTTAATTAAATGACATTTCGATGGGATTTTGTCAAGTTTTTTGCCAAACCTGGTTCGAGCCCAGGTTTCGTCAAGTTTCGATGGGGGATAAGTGAATTTTCATAGGTGGTTCAACCAGGTTCAGGTCAAAAGTTGCAAAATGTCCGAAATTAAGTCGAAACTAGATACGAAGTTGTATCACACTTGGTTTTCATCTCGGTTTCTTGCGAAACTAGATTTAGAACCATGGTTGTATATTAGAATGAAACATATTTGGGCTTGATTGAGGGAGGGAAGAATTCAGTCATATGATAAGGGTGTTGACCTCCATGGATACCAAGTGTATCAACCGCCACTTTTTTGGAAAAAGAAGATCCTGAAATTTATAATGGAATTTGTTTTCCAAATTTTACACAACATCAGTAAAATATTTGTCTCGTTTTCCAGTCTCATACTGTTAGAATGTTGGAGTGTGTGCCAAGGTTCGAAAACTCGGGTCTCGGTGGCATCTCGGCCAGGCCAGAAACCGAGTCGAGCCGAGATCTCGGCGAGTTGATGCATTTTTTTTTTTTTGGACTCGGACCCCCAACTCGGTGGGTTGTACACATATTTTGGGTCTGAAACTTGGTATCCAGCCTATTTCAGGCCATTTAAACACAATGGCATGCCCAGATTTGCCAAAAAACAAGTCCAAATATGAGTTTCACTTTGGACCATAGGTTGGTAGGCGACGAGTCGTACTAAAACAACATAATCTATATATAATTTAGTAAAACATAGCAAATTAGCAATCAAAACATTCTAATTAGCACACATCAATCAAAACATTCAAATAAAATGTACATTACATCAATGTTCACTTAATTTGTTACATAAAATTAGATTGAACAAGAAATTCATCCCTATATCGATCCACATAGAATTCCCATGTCATGGAATTGCTATAGTGTTGCAAATAGTGTGACACAGCTTCCATATAAGTCTTCTGATCAACATATACCAATCTCCCTATCTTAGGGTACATGGGAGGCTATTGGTATGAGGTGTAAGATCCACTGCTACTGTCATATTGAGTTTGAGGCATGTATGACTGGTTTGGGACTAGGAATGTATACCCAACACCTGACCTAGAGCTTTGACTGTCATACTCAGCTGGATCGCCCATACTGACCATAGGCACTATAATCGAACCGGTGCTCGCTGGCCATAGTCATAGCCATGATGATGTTGAGATGATTGCCATGATCGATGCTCACTAGTAGTATCTATACTCATGCTTCGAACTTGTAAGCATGGTGTTCATACTCTTGTTGTCCTCCTCCTGAGCATATGACTGATGTGAGTGTTTGCGACCCTTCTTTCTGTTGTATGTTTTAGGGTGGCCACCATGGTCTTGATCTTGAGTGGCATGCGTAAACTGAGACTCACCGGTGAAACGCACAGGGTCCTCCTGCGTTCCAACTTCTTGCTCGTACTGCTCGCGCATCCCCTCATGACGATCATCATAATAACCGCCACTCTGCATGCCACTAGCAGCAGCAGCTTCACCATCATCACCATCACCATCACCATCACCATCACCATCACTAGCATCACCAGTGTCATCACCACCACCATCATCATCATCAGCAGGACTTCCTACAGCAGGCTCAAAAGGTTTCGGTGACTTTGCATGTGCACGACCCTCTTGCGTCGACATATATTCATCAACATCAGTGCCGGTTACAGACGCAATGGTGGGGTCGGGCCTACCCCCAGATTGATCCATATCAGGTGTACCACGATCCCTCACCCACTGGAATAGGGGATCCTCATCGTCATCAGAGTCCTCTTGAAAAATGTTGGACAGTTCAATGGGTTCTTTATCATTGGCCTCAATTCCTTCACGTATGTGCCTCATCCTTAATCTCATATTGTAGTGCACATACACAAGCTGCTCCAGTCGTTCGCTACCCAACCTATTCCGCCTCTTTGAATGTATCAATGAGAATGTACTCCAGTTGCGCTCACATCCGGAGGATGAACAAGTTTGTGAGAGCACTCTCACTGCTACCTTCCTCAGGTTGGGTGAACTTGTACCATAAAGCACCCACCAGTCGGCTGCATTACAAATATAGAATAGTAAGAATATGTACATTCTAAAGAGATAAAATTATAATTCATAAATGTAATATCATGCCACCTACCAGGGTCTGACTTTTGTCTACCCTCCACTGCAGCTAGTCGACCGAAACTTGCTGAGGCCTCTCTGAAGTATTTGATCTATTTTCAATTTGAGGCATTAGTATTTTCTATTTAGTAATTACATTCATAAACTAACTACCAAAGTGCCAAAGTCCCATACTCTCACCTCATCATTGCAAGCAGCTTGTGTCATTGGATGGGGCTCCAACTTCTGAGTAACAGCTTGAACTGCCTCTAACAATTCTATGTCTAGCCCAAGATCATGGGAGTAGTGATACTTTGGATTCAAATAGTATGCTGGTAAAGTAAACACCACAAATATGATTTGTTAGTGACTTAATCGCTTTAATGTCTTTAGGGTTTTGAATATGTAAATGTAAAAAAGTTATAACATTTAAAGTATAAAGTATGTTGAACTCACCAGCCTTATGCAATGGATGACTCAAGTGCTTCTCCCACCGCTCATCAATGATGGTAGTGTAGGACTTTGCACTTCGAGGTATAGCAGCTCTAACCATTTCCTTCATTTTTTGGATGGCAGCATAAATGTGGCCCAAAGTAGGCTTCTTCTCTGTATCAACCATCCTCGATCGCCACCACCGGCTCTAATATGCCAACCACTTTCCCCAAGTCCTTCCAAAATCCATCATTTGCAATGGTCTGTTGTGCTACCTTTGCTTCTTCTGACTTAGAACCTTGCCAACCAAACCATTAATGACTTGCAAACATACACCTTAGACCTATCGCCTTACTCTGAAAGCTCTTTAATGCAATGTAATTGGTGGCAAATCGAGTGACACCAGGCCTCACTAAATCTCTATTGCATTTCTCCCTCATCAAGGCTAAAGCATAAGAATGGTTGTACACAAAAGTTGTCACTTGTCTTGCCCTATTTACCACACCCGCCACCAAAGTCTTTTTCCCCATGTCCTTCAAAGATTAAATCAATAGAATGGGCTGCACATGGGGTCCAAAAGAGCCGGATCCTCTTACTCTTCTTATTCATCAACTTCTCTCCAGCCTTTTTATAGTTTGAACCGTTATCCGTCACAATTTGGATAACGTTCCTTGGTCCTACCTCCTCCACCACTTGCTTCAACTCCTTATACAAGTATGATGCATCCTTTATATGCTTTGATGCATCGATAGACTTCAAGAATATAGTCTTTCCATTGCAATTCACCATGAAATTTATGATGGACAGCCTAGTAGGTCCAGTCCAACCATCAGCCATAAGAGTAACCCCATATGTCTCCCACATTGGCTTCAAACCATCAATGTATTTTTTTAGCTCCTATACCTCCTGAGGCAAATATACATTGTATAATTCAAATGGTGAAGGTCCCTTCCATCCTGCACCAGCCCTCCCTACAGCATCAAGGAATGCATTATAGTATGTTCCTTGTGCTACATTGGCTGGAATGCCATGGTAAAGCATGAACTTGCTGAAGGCTTTTCGTGCTTTCTCTTGTTTACCACCAAATACTTGTGGGATGGTTGGTGGTAGGCATCTTGTTGCCTAAAAGTGGTGGGATCCCGCTCAAAAATGGGTTCTGGACCTTGTACTCGTGGTCGGGTTTGGGGTCATGGTATATTTCTTATCCCAGTGCTTCTCCTCCTCTCATGTTCTTGCACTGGTGCAGCTGAGCCAGATCCACCAGCTCCTCTTGCTTGCTCATATGCTCTTATATTATCAAAATGAAAACTTTGTCTACTCTCAGCCAAAGTCTGCTGGTAAATTCTCCATTCAGCCTTTGATTGAAACTCACCAGGTGGAAGCCCAATGTCAGTATCATCTCCGCCACGGACCTCTGCACCAGCCCTCTCTAGTATTGCCTCATTAAACTCTTGTTGCATTCTTTCCCTCTCAGATTTTTTTAATCTTCCTCCTTTTAAATGTTGTGTCATTGCCACTTTCACTTGGATAGGAACATTTGGGCATGATGAAACATCCTTGCCTGTACCAGACAAGTGTTGCTTTAACCTGGTGGCTCCTCCAGATAGCAACTTCCCACAATAATTGCATTTGGACTTCTTTTTGTCTGCGGACATGGGAACTCCATATTGCCATGCTATATCAGACATTGTATACAAAATGTCTTATGTTTTACACTGTTACATAAAAAGCATGTATTAATAACCATGGATCACTTAAAGTAAGGTATTCAAGACTTAAAGTATGTTATTCATAATTCTTAAACATAATGTCAAGCTACTAGAACTATGAAATAACTATCTCTTATTTATCCCCTAACCCTAGTATTTATTTGTTAATTAAAAATAATATTTTGAATTTTTTTTAAAACTATTTATACCTTAAAGTATAAGAAAAATATAATGTAATGATGAATTTGACACCATTTGAAGTTGAATATTATGTACATATGTTGTACATAATTTTCCATAAGCAATAAGTATTTTTCCTTAATATTATATATATATTTTTAATTTTTATAATATATTTATTGAATCTAAAAAATAAAATAATTTTTTTAATGGGTGAAAATAAAAAATTAATCCATGGGGCTGTAGAGCATCCCAAGTAGTTTAACATATATCAAAATCATTTTCAAACAATCACTATTCATCTTATTTTTTTCATTTTCTTTTTTCAAATAAATCATTTATTTTTCCAGAAATTATAATAAATAATTTATTAACTGAAAAAAAAATCCGACTCCATGAAGTGATAGATCGGGCAAAGATGTTCAACATATATTAAAACCGCATGAATCTAACAAGGATTACAAAAATTATTTTTGGAAAAAATAGATTTGGGGAAGAAATAGAAAACACCTTTGAAATCTTGCAAATAGGTGATGATGCTCCAAATTGGCACTTGAATCTTCACTTTGGCACTTCAATCTAACTCCAAACAGTGCATTCCATCCAACAATCGAAAGAAAGAAGAAGAAATTTGAAGGAGAGGTGTTTTTCCCCTTGGTTTAGAGCCTAAGAACTTCTGTTCCTGCTCTCTCTTATGTTGGAAATGGGTTTTTGGGTGAAAATTGGGCTGAATACAAGTAAATAGCACCTTTGGGTCCAACCGAGATATCGCCGAGAGAGATATTGTTTTTTTTTTACTAAAAATATCTTGATTTTCACCTTCGAGATCTCGGTCGAGAAATTGCACTTTTAGGAACCGACTAGCAACTCGACTCGGATTTGCCCAAAACCGAGAAACTCGGCGAGATCTCGCGAGTTCTTGAACCTTGGTGTGTGCTTTATGGTGGTTGATTGGAGTTCTCTCTGTGCTCATTAGAGTCTACGACTACTATTCAAGACTGGTGTAGCAGTTATTTTTTTTCTTATTAGTCTAAGCTGGAGCTTCCTTTTGATATATGTATACTCCAGCTTGAGGGGGAGTGTTGAATAATGTACACTAGAATACCGTGGGGGTATTCTGGTCCTTTTAGGTTGTTTACTTATTATTTCATTATGTACTGCCTACTCTTCTAATAGAGTCTGCTAGACTAGATTAGGAGCAATTCTGTCCTATTTTATCTTTCTCAGTCATAGTTGTAAAGGCGTCGCCTAGGCGTCCAGGCGCCTTGGTCGACTTGGGCGCCTTGGTCGCCTCGGCGGGCGCCTTGTACGCCTAGTTGGTGTCGCCTTGAACTTTAGCCCTCTCCACCGCCTTGGGTCGCCTAACCGCCGTGACAACTATGTTCTCAGTTATTATAAATAAAGGGCTTGTCTGATCAATAAGATCACTCAAGCATTACAATCTATTCTTCTTCCATCTTCTCTTCTCTCTTTTCTCCTCTCTAAAGTTACTGGTTACAAGTCCTAGGTTTTCTACATGGTATCAGAGCTAGGCAATCAGTGATTGATTCTCTCCAAGATTGCCGTTTTGAGAATCGTTTAGGGTTTCTTATTGTTAGAAAGAAACCCTAGTTCATCGGAGAAGAAGAAGAACTAGGGTTTCGTACATTGAGTTGCTGATTCGATTTGCTACATGTGCTCCCTGTTTTGAAGATCAGTTCTTCCCTTTTGAGGAGATTAAAAGCCTGCATCGATGCTTTCTTTTTTTCCAGATTCAATCTGGATTTTTTTCATTGAAGACAGGATCTGTTTATTGCAAATCTGTTTCTGATTTGTAGACTTATTTACAAATCTACAGTGATTTGTAGTTTTTATTTACACAAATGTCCATAATTTCAGTTTGGAAAGTATATAGTTAATGTCTTCAAGAAAAGCATTTTTTGAGGATATTCCACAAAATTCTTTTTTAATGATATCCGTGATATTACGGAGTATATCTTCTGGTGACAATAAGTCGCCTATCAAGACTGCATATTCAGCTTTGCATGTATCCGAGGCTTCCCATTTTCGGATGTACTGCAAAACATCGCCCTGAAGTGTTCCAGTGAAATAAGCGATAAATTTTTTCTTATCCCATGAAGTTTTGTAATTCGTTATGACAATGGCTAGTGATTGAGCCCAGTCATCTATTGTATGCTCATAATCTTTATAAGCAATATGGGTTAAGTCTAAATATGTTCCTCCCGAGGCGACATGCTGTTTGTTTAAATCATCTCGCCGGTGTGTGGTTGGGACAGGCTCATCGTCAGAAGTATTTTTTACCTCTTCATGAAGGTTCTAACCGAAATTGGATCCAAGTCCTATTTGTGGTCGACATAGATCATCTTGATCTAGATTATCAGAAGGACCAATTTTTCTTTTCCCTTTTGGGTCGGGGTCCTGTTCTTGTTCATCTTCTGAGTTTGATGACGAACTAGATTCAGACTCATCCGTTTCAGCCTGAATGGTCTCAGTGTCGGATTCGTCTGAGAATATTTGATAATCATGCAAGCTGAACAGGGTTTCATGTTCAGAGTAGAGTTCTTGCATCATAGATAAAAGCTTGTTTCTTTCAGCAGGGTCTTTTTCATCTATAAAACGTGATTTCCAATAATTCATTATTTCTTTTAACGGATTATAATCTGACTCATCAAATGAATAATTTGACGTGTCATCATCGAAAACATTTATGGAGTTACCGTAAAATAGATTAGAACGATGAGAAGTATGTGGTGAAACATACCCGTCGACAAAGACAGATAGTTGATCTGACAAAGTCTGCATTTGAGCTTTGGTTTGTTCTTTTAAATCTAAATCTATAATAGATCCAATAGTTTTAATATCGGAGTCCAGTTTATTGATTTTGTTATCAATACTTTTGAAATAAGTAGTGGTAATATCGATTAACATATTAATACCATCACAGGCAGAATTTATATTTTTTTATATTTTAAAAAGCATGCAAGCTATGATCATACAAAGATTTATCAACCGTTCCTCCAGATGAAACTAATCAGTCAACAGAATCCATATGAACCTTGAGTTGGTACCTAAGACCGTCTTTGGTTACAGAGGGAACTGTCGTAAGCTGCCAACTGATGGTCTTATGCCGACAGATATCAACCTCCCAAAGATATATGGGTTTTCTCAAGAATTCGAAATAGAAAGAACTGGAAGAGAAAGTAGAATACCTGAATATAATCTTTGATAATATAGCTTCTATATGCGTTCCCTAGAAAGATAGATCAGACGACAGAAAGTTGTTCCTTGCTCTGATACTAAATTAGAAAATGCGGAAATACAAAAGAGTAGAGAGAGTAGAGAACTAATACTGAAAACAGAAAAGATGACGAGAGAAAGCCAAGCTCGAAATGCTTCTTCTAGTCTTAAGACCTTCCTTTTATAGCCATCGGACTTCAACTGATTATAAAATCCAATATATGCACAGTAGATTCTGTCGGTGGAAAAGGCTTGTCGTGTGCTGGAAGATAAGAGGGAATCTTATCACATGCAGTCATCCTGCCTTTACTGTTTCAAAAGCTGATTCCTTTTCAAACTTAAAGACCAATGCTTTTTAAAAAGCAGATTCTTTTCGAAAAGCAAATTCTTGTGATGTTAGCATATTAATTATGGTTCTACCATGTTGTCAATGTTATGCTAAGCTACACTGTCGCCACTGTCGGTGGACGTATAACCGGATTCATGTTCTTCTTCAACAAATATCCGTTCTGCCTCAATGAGTTCTTCTGCTTCTAGAAGAAGATCATATGGAACATCTAAACAACTTAGATTCAGGCAATTGGTGATTGGATTATCGGTTTCTTGAATTTGTTCATCAGTAAACATATAATCAATGTCCATATCTGAGCAAAATATTCTTCTGCCGTCAGTGATTCTGGTGGTAGCATATCTCCAATGTTCTGCAGCTTTATGCAATTCTATCAGAGATCCACGATACATTGATTCTGGGCAAACTTGTCGTGCAAGTTGCAAAGCTTGATCATCCTCAATTTTTGAAGGTCCAACAAAGTCATTTTCATTGGCACGTCTAAAGATCCAGAATTGATATGGTTGAAAGAATTTATCCCTCTGTCTCCATCCCAGAGTGCCGAAAATATCCAGAACAATATAATTCTGAATTCGCCAATGTTTGGTTGCATGATAGATCATGGTTTTGGTCATCATAGGGAATTCTTTTAAAAGATGACTATTAGGAAGGACGACTATCTTGCTAGCTAGTCCCCATTCGACAGAGTTGATATCCCAAAGGTCATTTTCTTGGATATAAAAAATAAGACGAAGATGCTTGTAGGTATTTTCAAACATATTCTTATAATATTTTGTTAAAACATTTTTAAACTTGGCATACTGCTCTTTTCGCAGTAATGAGAGATTTGAGAAAACAGTTCGGAAGGGAAGAGTTGTTTGCATTTTTCATATAGACAAATTCGTTTAATCCGATAAAACTCCCGATTTTGGGAAAAGGTGTCTTCATCCAAAAATTCAGAGATTTCAAGAAAATTGTTGATTTTCTCAAAAGTAAAATCATCGTCCCAATTTGTTTGTTTAACAATCTTGAGAATGAGTTTTTGAAAATCAAGATCTTTTTGAAAATGATTTGCCAATTTGGTTGAAAGTATACCGAGATGTTTACGAAACAGTTTTTTTTGTTCAGTAACATGTGCCTTCCAGGCTCCATTAATTTCTTGATAAATGTCACTAGGAAGATTAGGATTAAAGAAACTGAAACCGGTTGAATTTCGGTAAATGGGCGAGTATTAGGTGAGATATTGCCCTGTCTTTGGATGCTCAGTTTGTTCTGTATCTTTAGTGCTTCAACATAGGAAATATCATGCCAGTATTCTGACCAAGGGTTTTGGGCATACTGGATTTGGGAAACAGGAGTATGAGCCAAGGGTTGTGACTCAAACGAGAACTCAGGTTGGCTACCTAGGAATGTTTGCTATGGAGGTGAGTCATTGATTATGACACCCTTGTTAGAATTGAAGGGTATAAATGGTAATTGACCCTTTTTATTCTTTTTGTGCTGAATACAAGGTTGTTTTCCTTTGTCCTTTCCCTTGTCTGGTGGTGGCGTGGTTGCCATGACCAGATGTACTATGTTCCCTACTAAGAAAATCAGCAAGAGTATTATTAGCACCTTTGATAAACTCAATTTCGAAAAGAAATTGACAAATATAATTATACCAATTTACTCGTCGTGGATTTTCTTCACGCTTTTTAGTTTTTAAAAAATCTTTTACAGCTTGATTATCAGTGTGGGATTAAAAAAATTTCAGAAGCTAGATATATCTTAAATCTTTTAAGTCCATTTTTTTATGGCTAATAGATCTTTTTCATAAATAATATATTTTATCTCATTGAGCTTGAATTTCCCAGAATTGTATCTACAGACTTCTTCTTGTCTAGGATTTTTATGCGGTTTACATTTTAAAACTGCGCCCCAATGTTCAGTGGACGTATCTGTTTCGAGAATCATATAATCTCCGGATTTAGGAAAGTATATGGGTGGTAAATCTGTGATTTCCGATTTGATAGTTTTAACTAAATCAATATCTGATTCAGTCCAGGTGAATGGTTGAGTGTTTTTCAACTTTTCCTATTATGGCTTTTCCTTTTTTGAAAGACTTTTGATAAAATTTCTACCATAATTTAATATTCCTAAAAAACTTTGTAATTGTTTTTTATCTTGAATTTATTCAGGAAAATCTTTGATTTTTAGAAGAATATGATATTGTAATTGGATTCTGTTTCTTTAACATTAAAGAACACTGCTATTGATATACCTCTGAATCACGATTATAAATATCGATGTGACACCGGATTTACACCAACTCCTGCAGTACACCAAGTTTGTCAAATCAATAAGGAACATTGACTGTTTTCAAAATTAAAAGAAAATTTTGATGAAAACCCATTAAAATTATGGGCAAAAAGTCCTCGATTTTGTTCTCTTAAACTTAATAATCCTAACAAGGTTATTAGGATTAATCCTCTTCTTTATGTCAAACAAGATATTGAAGAATTTGATCTTCAATTAAAAGATCTTTTAACCAAAGGACTTATAGAAGAAACCACAAGTCCTCACTCCAGTCCAGCTTTTATGGTAAGAAACCATGGTGAAATTAAAAGAGGAAAAG
Organism: Telopea speciosissima; assembly: GCF_018873765.1. NCBI lineage: Eukaryota > Viridiplantae > Streptophyta > Magnoliopsida > Proteales > Proteaceae > Telopea > Telopea speciosissima. The sequence continues at coordinate 67,225,461 of NC_057922.1, read as the reverse complement.
CAAGGATGGTAATCAACTACCGAGCTTTAAACCAACATCTAATTTTTTATGGCTATTTTATCCCTCGCAAAGATGTTCTCATTGATAAAGTTAGAGATGCCAAAATTTACAGTAAATTTGACTGTAAATCTGGATTCTGGCAGATAAGACTAACTGATGAGTCAAAAGCACTGACTGCCTTTAGCGTACCATATTACAAGCATTACCAATGGACAGTTATGCCATTCGGCCTATGTAATGCTCCACAAATTTTTCAACGATGGATGGACAAGATGTTCAGCCATCTCACTTTCTGTGTTGTCTATATCGATGATATTTTAGTTTTCTCCAAAACCATGGAAGAACATAAAAATCATTTATTAATTATTGTCGATATATTCCAAAAACATGGAATAATTCTTAGTCCAAAAAAGATTTAAGTAGAACAAACTTCGATCGAATTTCTTGGGTTAGTTCTAAACCAGAATGGAATCCAATTACAAGATCATATTCTTCTAAAAATCAAAGATTTTCCTGAAGAAATTCAAGATAAAAAACAATTACAAAGTTTTTTAGATATATTAAATTATGGTAGAAATTTTATCAAGTCTTTCAAAAAAGGAAAAGCCATTACAGGAAAAGTTGAAAAACACTCAACCATTCACCTGGACTGAATCAGATATTGATTTAGTTAAAACTATCAAATCTGAAATCACAGATTTACCACCCATATACTTTCCTAAATCCGGAGATTATATGACTCTCGAAACAGATGTGTCCACTGAACATTGGGGCGTAGTTTTAAAATGTAAACCGTATAAAAATCCTAGACAAGAAGAAGTCTGCGGATACAATTCTGGGAAATTCAAGCCCAATGAGATAAAATATATTATTTATGAAAAAGAACTATTAGCCATAAAAAATGGACTCAAAAGATTTAAGATATATCTAGCTTCTGAAAAAATTTTAATCCGCACAAATAATCAAGCTATAAAAGATTTTTTAAAAGCTAAAAAATGTGAAGAAAATCCACGACGAGTAAATTGGTATAATTATATTTGTCAATTTCCTTTCGAAATTGAGTTTATAAAAGGTGCTAATAATACTTTTGCTGATTTTCTTACCAGGGAACATAGTACATCTGGTCATGGCAACCACGCCACCACCAGACAAGGGAAAGGACAAAGGAAAACAACCTTGGATTCAGCCCAAAAAGAATAAAAAGGGTCAATTACCATTTATACCCTTCAATTCTAACAGGGGTGTCATAATCAATGACTCACCTCCACAGCAAACATTCCCAGGTAGCCAACCTGAGTTCTCGTTTGAGTCACAACCCTTGGCTCATACTCCTGTTTCCCAAATCCAGTATGCCCAAAACCCTTGGTCAGAATACTGGCATGATATTTCCTATGTTGAAGCACTAAAGATACAAAACAAACTGAGCATCTAAAGACAGGGCAATACCTCACCTAATAGTCGTCCATTTACCGAAATTCAACTGGTTTCAGATTTCTTTAATCCTAATCTTCCTAGTGACATTTGTCAAGAAATTAATGGCGCCTGGAAGGCACATGTTACTGAACAGAAAAAACTGTTTCGTAAACATCTCAGTACACTTTCAACCAAATTGGTAAATCATTTTCAAAAAGATCTTGATTTTCAAAAACTCATTCTCAAGATTGTTAAACAAACAAATTGGGACGATGATTTTACTTTTGAGAAAAGCAACAATTTTCTTGAAATCTCTGAATTTTTGGATGAAGACACCTTTTCCCAAAATCGGAAGTTTTATCGAATTAAACGAATTTGTCTGTATGAAAAATGCAAATAATTTTTCCCTTCCGAACTGTTTTCTCAAATCTTTTATTACTACGAAAATGAGCAGTATGTCAAGTTTAAAAATGTTTTAACAAAATATTATAAGAATATGTTTGAAAATACCTACAAGCATCTTCGTCTTATTTTTTATATCCAAGAAAATGACCCTTGGGATATCAACTCTGTCGAATGGGGACTAGTTAGCAGGATAGTCGTCCTTCCTAATAGTCATCTTTAAGAATTCCATATGATGATCAAAACCATGATCTATCATGCAACTAAACCATAGTTCGAGATCTCGCCGAGTTTCTCGGTTTTTGGAAAAGCTGAGACTAGACTACCTGCAAGTCTCAAAAGTGCAATATCTCGGCGAGATCTCGGATCTCGGTTTCGACCCATTATTTTAACCCACCTACCACTTAAATACCTTACCTAACTGGACAAAACTCGACATATCTCGGTGAGATTTCGGATCTCAGGTCCAGATCTCGGGTTGACCCAAAGTTGAGGCTTCGAGTTGGAAAAAAAAATGCACCAACTCGGCGAGATCTCGACTCGTCTCGGTTTTTCCAAGAGCCGAGTTGGTACCGAGACCCGAGTTTTAGTACCTTGAACCAAACATTGGCGAATTCAGAATTATATTGTTCTGGATATTTTCGGCACTCTGGGGTGGAGACAGAGGGATAAATTCTTTCAACCATATCAATTCTGAATCTTTAGACGTGCCAATGAAAATGACTTTGTTGGACCTCCAAAAATTGAGGATGATCAAGCTTTGCAACTTGCACGACAAGTTTGCCCAGAATCAATGTATCGTGGATCTCTGATAGAACTGCATAAAGCTGCAGAACATTGGAGATATGCTACCACCAGAATCACTGATGGCAGAAGAATATTTTGCTTAGGTATGGACATTGATTATATGTTTACTGATGAACAAATTCAAGAAACCGATAATCTAATCACCAATTGCCTGAATCTAAATTGTTTAGATGTTCCATATGATCTTCTTCTAGAAGCAGAAGAACTCATTGAGGCAGAACGGATATTTGTTGAAGAACAACACGGATCCGGTTATATGTCCACCGACAGTGGCGACAGTGTAGCTCAGCATAACATTGACAACATGGCAGAACCATAATTAGTATGCTGACATCACAAGAATCTGCTTTTTGAAAAGCATTGGTCTTAAGTTTTAAAAGGAATCAGCTTTTGAAACAGTAAAGGCAGGACGATTGCATGTGATAAGATTCTCTCTTATCTTCCAACACACGACAAGCCTTTTCCACCGACAGAATCTACTGTGCATATATTGGATTTTATAATCAGTTGAAGTCTGATGGCTATAAAAGGAAGGTCTTAAGACTAGAAGAAGCACTCCGAACTTGGCTTTCTCTTTTGTAATCTTTTCTGTTTTTAGTATTGTAGCAAAGAATATTTTTTCCAGAAGATCGATGAACGCATGTTTTTTGAAGATTATTCTACCTTATCAAGAATCGATTCTTCCCTCTTGAAGATTGACTTCTGCAGATCATCTCAAGTTGCTGATCACAGTTGTTCAGATTCGAAGGTTTTTTCTTCAGTTTGTGGAGATCAATTCTGGTCATCATTCTACAGATAAGATTTAAACTTCTACCCTACTGCCAGATTCAGCTGCAGGGAGTCAATTTTTTATGGTTTCTTGGTTACCGCCAGGTCTGTTTCGAATATGGCTGAGAAGAAATCGTGAGGAAGAAGTAGTCTTCTCCTACATGAGCCCTGCCTTGGTCCACGATTCTATAAAATCCTTCCCTGGTATCGTTGCTACAATCAACCTCAAGGAGGAGATGTTGTTTCCACCTTTGGTTCTACATCTCTGGCTGCCGCTGCTATGGTTCTGGTATTTCCTGGTTTGAAGAATTGGTTGATGGCTAGGTTGATGGCTACTACTGCTGATCTGGTTTCAAGGGTTGATTCTTGCTGTGGGAAGATTTATTTGGATAGATTTTTTCCATCCTACTATTGGCTTTGATTCCTTAATGCGGTGGTGTTCACGCCTCTGTTCCAGCGAAGGGTTTGAGTTGCCTTGGTGTTATGTAGTGGAGAAGAAGAGGGGTACTTCAGCACAATGACAAATATGCCCCTCCATTTTTCAATTGTTATTCTTTTTCTATTTCCACTTCCAACTTTGCCCTTACCTTTTGAACTTATTTAATCCTTGACCCTACGGTCCTCTTTGTTTCTTTCAAAGGAATCCTATACTGCTCACCATATTTACCAGAATGCCAACCCTTTTTCAACTTTGTGTTATTTGCAATTCTGCCATTCCCCTATTTGACTATCTAATTGACCCTTGAAAATTCTGTTTTATTACCAGTTTGCCCTTTGGCTTGGATTGTATTTAAAAATGGATTTCAACCAAATTACAGCCATGCCATCCTTTTTCCAACTCCATTCCCTTTCAATAATTCTAATTCCCTTCATATCCCATACCTTTGGTATTTACCCATAACACCTTTGGAAATTTTTGGTAAATTATAATTTTGCCATTCCTTCCTTTTTAATTACCCTTAGCAGCTTTGGAAATTCGGGAAAATTACACTTTTTGCCATTATCATAGTAATACACGTGAGGGGGAGATTGTGTACAATTCCATTGCAGAACTTGCAGAAACTTGCAGAACTTGCAAAAACTTGTAGACATTGCAAAACTTGCAAACAAACGTTGCAGAACATTTATGCAAAACATTGAAGACCAGTTTTTTCCACCATTGCCATTGGGTATCGCTTGTTACTGGGTTGAATTTGCCGTGAGGGGGAGATTGAAGTATTGAAGATATTTTTGGGACCTTGTTTGGTTGCCTATTAGAGGATTTACAGTTGGGTTGATTCAGGTTTTTCCGATGTTTGCTGCCCTATTTATTTATCTTCAAGATTATATGTTACTATGAAGATCCGAGATTCATCACTGAATAGTTATTGAAGATCGATGAAAGCTGCCTTTTTTGGAAGATTGTGTCTGCCTTTTTTTTTCTGCCTTTATTAAGATCGGTGCTTCTCTCTATTTTGAAGATCGACCCTTCCCAGGCTTTGCAGAACAATCCTGTCCCGGTTTACTGATCAAGTTTGTCCAGGTTTTGAAGATCAATTATCTCCAGTTCTTGAAGATTTATTATGCCCAAGATTATTTGGGAGCTTCATCCATCCGCCAATGTGTCAAGCTGGACACTGTTATGACTCTGTTTCTTCTTATTTTGTTCAAGTTGGGCATTTGTGCTTTATATGCGCCAACTTGAGGGAGAGTGTTAGAATGTTGGAGTGTGTGCTTTATGGTGGTTGATTGGAGTTCTCTCTGTGCTCACTGGAGTCTACGACTAATATTCAAGATTGGTGTAGCATTTATTTTTTTTTCCTTATTAGTCCAAGCTGGAGCTTCCTTTTGACATATGTATACTCCAGCTTGAGGGGGAGTGTTGAATAATGTACACCAGAATACTGTGGGGGTATTCTGGTCCTTTTAGGTTGTTATTATTTCATTATGTACTGCCTACTCTTCTAATAGAGTCGGCTAGACTAGATTAGGGGCAATTCTGTCCAATTTTATCTTTCTCAGTTATTATAAATAGAGGGCTTGTCTGATCAATAAGATCACTCAAGCATTACAATCCATTCTTCTTCCATCCTCTCTTCTCTCTTTTCTCCTCTCTAAAGTTACTGGTTATAGGTCCTAGGTTTTCTACACATACAACTTTCAATTGCTTCTGTTTCAAATCCTGGAAAATATCTTTGTTGAAACAAATAGAACCTTAGAGTCACTCTCCGAAGAAGTGGCACTAAATGCACCCTTAGTTTGTCCATGAAGTGACCTTGGTGTACTTCATCTTTTTAGGAAAGCCAGGTCCCTGTTTGCTTGCGGAAACTTTACATTTCATGGAAGATGTGACTGGCTGATAGGCAAGCCAGGTATGGTGTCAATCTTTTCGCCTGGATCCCTGCTCCTAGTGCATAGCCACCTTCGCTTTGTTGTTGATGTTGTCCTGTACTGTGTATTTTGTTTTTTAAAAAAAAAAAAAAACAAACAAACAACAACTCAACCTTATCCCAACTAAATGGTGTTGGCTACATGGATACTTGCAAAGACCAATGATAATAAAACAAGTAAAGAAAAGGACACAAGAACAACACCTACAAACTAGTCATATAAAACTAATTGGGGTTGGCTACACGGATCGTTGCCCTCCAATCAGCTCTATTCGACATCATATAAGAAACAAAACCTAAACTATTCATGTCTTTCCTCACCACTTCTCCTATGGTCATTTTAGGCCTATACTGTGTTTTTCTTCATGGCAATAAAAGTTATTTGTCTATCTTTAAAAAAAATATGCACTTAGTTTGTCTTATATGAAAGGGTAAATTACATATGAGTTGCCCAATCTTTGACAAAAGGATGTTTTGGATACGTCATCTTTTAAAAGTGACACTCGGGGTTCCCTATCAGGTTAGTCCTACCCCAAGCTGAATAAATTTCCAATTTTACCCTTAAACAACTCCCACTTCCCATCTCTGCCCTCTGCACCCCACCCCCACCTCCTCACAACCGTCAACCTCTTTGTGTTTGTTTTTGGAGAGCTTTTGTCTTAAGTTTACTGAGTTTTAGATGTGGGGAATGCCCTTTAGTTTGCGTCAAGGTGAGGAAGGGGGTATTAGAAGTAGCAAATATTTCAGACTTCTATTCTTTGATTTTTTCGGTGTCAAGGAGCAAGTGGAGGGAGGGTTTCCTGCATAGCAACGCCACCACTCCCTCGTTGCTGCTGCTACTGTTTGAGTTTGAGCTCACAAGTAACATGAAATTTGCATCTTATTCTTGTACGTCGCCCGCACAGGGACACGAATGGCTCAATATGCATTCTGAATCCATTCTTCTTCCTTTCTTGGCCTCTGGAGAGTGGGTCTGGAAAATAACGAATCTTTATTGTAATGGGTTTCTCTTTATGGAGCTAATTAATTCTCTGAAACGAGTCTTAGACTGCAAGAAAAGATCTCGATAGATAGGAGCTGAAAACGGAAAAGAAAGAATAAAGAAGCCCTTTCTTTATTAAGGTGTTATAAGCGTGAGCGTGGAATGATTTTGCATCATTGGCCTTAGCCTTGACTGATTTCTTTGTTCTGCATTTCCTGCAAATAGCAACGCCACCACAACCGCCACCCACCATGCTACCGTGGTTGACCTGATCTCTCAGATCCCCCAAGGTTCTGTCGCTGAATCAGGTGAAGAGCTTTACTTGCGGATGCAACAGCAGCAACCACAAGCCTTCCCTCATCTGTTGCACTTGCTCCCTCATCATCTTCAATAGAGGGAAATAATGGCACTGAGCTCAATTAGCAGCTCTCTCCAGTAGGTAAGCCCCTCCAAAGGGTTGCTTCTACTTCAAAGAGGCCCTGCAATTGCTCCTCCTTACTAACAACAACACATGCTCCTCCTTACCAACAACAACACATGCTCCTCTCCACCCCCAAGTAATTCCACAACTTTTGATGTTCTCAAGATTGGTGCTTACAAGGCCTTCCACTCCTGCAATTCGCCAATGTCACCTGTTACCCTCCTTTAAGTAGTTCATGGGTTCGGTGGAGGTTGTCGGCTGGGGGTGGTGGGAGTGGAGGTGATGCTGATGGGGTGGGTGGTGGGGTGGGGTGAGAGTACAGAGGACGATTGAGAAGTGGAAGAAGTATTGAAGGGTAAAATTGAAAATTTATGCCGTTTGGAGTAAGAGTAATTTAATAGGGAACCCCAAACATCACTTTTAAAAGATTAGGCACCTTAAATGTCCTTATGTCAAAGATTGGGCACCTCAGATGCAATTTACCTTATATGAAATTGTTTAAAACCCGGTGATAGTTCAACTTTGTTTTTTGAGGAAAAGGTAAGCATTGTATTAATGATTTAGATGAAAAGGACAATTGTACACTCAATATGCTGTAACAATTGCCAATGGTCTAATTAAGGACATCATAACTATAGAACTTTAGCTCTGTCTGCTCACTCTTCTTTTTTCTTTTTTCTTTTTTGTTGGGGGGGGGGGGGGAGGCTGTTATTCTTTTCCTTACTTTCTGAAACTGACTATAACCGGCTAATTCTTCTTTAGGTGCCGGATTTGTTGCCACCACCGAATGTATTTGTCCAGTGCTTCCGTTGATCTCAGCATTGTTATGCGCTGTATCAAATAATTAGTGCTTACTTTTTGCAATAATACTTATAGGTGCATTGCCCCATACTAACTAACTAAAAATCTATCAAGGTATCTACATGAAGTTTGCTCGCCATCTTTCGTTCACAAGAATTTCAAGTCTGCCAACATTTTACTGGACATGGAGCTGAATCCTCACCTTTCAGATTGTGGCTTGGCAAACTTCATTCCAAATATGGATCAGGTGAGACTTTTGAGATTCAAAAAGTTGTACTACGATATCTCATAAGGATATCAAAAGCATGCCGAAATTACGTAATTATGCTGTCATTTATCTCAAGTCTTCTCATCATTAGTCCCCTCAATAATGCCAGAAGAGTTGGGTATAAGAAAGATTTGTGTTTTAGTATGAAGTACATAGCCATGAAATAAATATCTGACTTTTGCCATGAGGCTGTGAATCTTCTATTTTATTTTATTTTTATTTTGAAGAGAGGGGGGGGGGGGGGGACGAATAAATACAATCATGAGTTAACTAAGCATGATAAGTATACAAGTGTAACAAGCATGTAAAATAGGACTCTAACTAAAATAATGTGGTTATATTGGCTTTTCTTTCTGTAACAGGGAATAAAGCCATATGTACACTAATCCATGCCTTCTGCTGTCCTAAGCTAATTCATCAACAAGTTTGTTGCTTGATCTAGGCCATCATTGACATGAGATGTCTGGAGAATGCTAGTTATTTTGCTTCTTTTTTTTTTTTTTTTTCACTTAAAGAGTCTCCATAGGTTGATGACTATCAAGCTGCTCTTACAACCATGTGTCAATAATCTGTAATTTGTTGGTGATCCCAACAAGAACCTCTGAAGTCCTCTATTCTCTCACGCCACAAGCTCCAAACTCTTTCCATAAGGGTGTACCTCCATAACACCCTACCTGTTTTATTTGTCATGGGTGGAGACCAAGTGCAAAGAAAGCCTATGATGTTGTAAGAAAAAGGCACCAGCTCTTTGGAAATGGGGTTGTCTTGGTTATAAGCAAATTGTAGTAGACACTGCTGATCTACCTGTTTGCTGTTTCATAGGCTGAGGTCTTGGAGTGGTATCAGCCATCACTACTCATGGTTCCTATAGCTTGCTCATCAGTTATTGGTGTGAAATTCTTCCTTTACTTTTTCACCACTTTTTCAGGTGTTGAACCATAATGTGGGATCTGGATATAGTGCACCTGAGGTTGCAATGTCTGGTCAGTATACCATGAAAAGTGATGTGTACAGCTTTGGAGTGGTCATGTTGGAGCTTCTTACTGGTCGGAAACCATTTGACAGGTAAAACCATCTGATATCAGAAGCACAAGGATGTCTTTAAGGTTTCTCCAAACTTCAATTCTGGTTTTGTTTTTTAATTATTATATTATGTGGATACTTCTGGCAGCTTGAAGCCAAGATCTGAGCAATCATTGGTACGATGGGCAACACCTCAGCTTCATGACATCGATGCTCTGTCTAAGATGGTTGATCCAGCTCTCAAAGGGCTCTATCCTGCCAAGTCCCTCTCGCGTTTTGCTGATGTGGTGGCTCTTTGTGTACAGGTAAAATGTTAGCAAAGATCTTGAACACCAATTTAGTGCTGTGATCTGTTAATACCTGTTATTTTTACGACTGAGTATCATAATTCTTGATTTGGGCAGATGGAGCCAGAGTTCCGACCACCCATGTCAGAAGTGGTGCAGGCACTTGTTAGGCTGGTGCAGCGAGCAAACATGAGCAAGAGAACAGCTGCAGATGTGCAAGGAGTTCGGCGAGCAGATGACACCGACATACAGGAGTAAATGTTTGAGCTTGGTATGATCCCTGTTGATAGGCGTTGTATTATTTTAGTCTTGATGAATAGAGAAGAGGAAAGGGAAAAGGATGGGATGAGCTTTTGTTTTCAGAAGGTTATGGTGGCATCTGACACCGAAGTTTTATATGGACTTCATTGATTTTCGTTAGCAGTACCGAACAATACTTTCCTCGGATGTTTGTAATTTTCTATTCTCTTTTGTGTCTTCACTAGGCTTCCTTGATTCCTAGATATATGACATTCTTGAAAGGAAAATATGCAGCTGCTTCTAACACCGACGGAAATTAAGGCTGTGTTTGGTATGCTTCTTGGAATGCATTCTAGGTTGATGTTTTCATTCACAGACAGTACAAATGGTTGTTTTTATTGTTTGAGAATGCAAAATCGATCTGGGATACATTCCAAGAATGCATACCAAGCACAGCTTAAATTTGCCCATCAAAACTTTGATTATGCCCTTTAGAATAGGGCAGGTCTAAAGAATCAGCAAAGGAGCTCACTGATAGAGGCACTCGTGTGCATGGCTTGTGGGCTTGGGATGGTGCACCATGTTGTCACACTCGCATTGTGCAAAGTGCAAACATGTAAAAGGCATTTGGGAAATCGAAGAATTTCGGAAAAATGCTTTTTCGAGGGAGTTTATTTCTCCTCCCAAGAAAAGAACATAAGCTTAGGTCTACCTTGAGGAAAGCTATTGTGTTTCATTGTCCTTGATTGGTGTCGTCGTTTTATCAAAATATCATTAGGGAGAATGTTCTCTGTGCCGCAACGCAGCCTGTGTTGAGGCACATGGGCAACCTGTGCAGGGGAGCAGGGTGGTCATTGTGCCCACCCCCATGTGCCTGGGCGTAGGCTGTGCTGCGGCACAGAGAACAGCGCCCCATATCATTATTAAGGGAAAAAGAAGGTTGTTAGGCTGCATGATGCCGTACTGCCCAGTGAAATGAAAAATTCCCTTCGTGAAATGATAGCCTTGCCTCTCATGAAATGAAAAATCTCACCCTTGTTGGATGCTCTTGTAGGCGTTGGTGCAAGGGCCATGCAACCTGGCAACGATCCCCCTCCTTATCATTATTTACCGTAAGATAGGCATTGTGTGTGTTGATTGTTGTATTATAATGGACATTGAAAGGCGATGAATTCGTTCATTCTTCAACTCACTCATTGGATTCACTGGCACTTGAGCACACTAGCACATGCAACTATCATAAATCACACACCACCCTGCAGCAAACACATACACACATGTAGCTATCACCAGTCACAGGCACACATCATAAATCTCATCCTCCACAACCATCCTATAACAGTGCAAATATACGAGCACACACCACAAGATAAGGATATACGCGGTTCGACAGTGTGCTAACATCCATGGTGCAAATAGCCTAACCTGGTCTCTATTAATGCATAATATAATGATTCGACCGCTCTCACAGTCAAAAGCTACAACCCCTAGTTTATGTAGCTACTACTACAAGGGAGTACGTACCCTCATACCAAGCATCCACTCGGTAACCAAAGATTACAAACAATGGAATAATATAAGTTGCCTCAACTACAAGCTCATCACCATGTACAAATCCCACTCAATGACTTGCAAATAGTGATTCAGGCAAAAACACAAACACCTGGTCTACAATCAATTACAATAAAAGGAATTTGCAAAAGAGTTACCTACATAACCGGGTAACATCTGGAGATGTCGTAGATTGAATGTCTTCAATTAATGAATCACTTCTTCTCCTCCTTTTCTTTTCTTCACAAACCCTTGAGATGTTGCTTGAAGAACTTCACCAAAGCTTCACATTAAGGCTTGAAACCATCAATGGAGCTTGAAGCTTGGAAAATTCAGGGTTTAACCTCTGGTGAGCATTCTCTTACACTTTTTTCTTCAAAAAACTTCCTCAATCTTCAGCTTTCTTCAAACCCTTTAATGAATTCATGGATGCACTTCACCAAATCTTCATTTGAAAGCTTGAATCACAAATGAAGCATATAAGATTTGGGGATTCTTGGATTACACATCAATGGAGCTTCCTCTCCTCATAAATCATTTCTCTCAAGTTCAAGGATATCTTCCATAGATTTTCTCTTGAAGCCCAGATCATTTATATAATCCCAATCAAAAGAGCAACTTAAACCTCCAAAATAATGTTTTTGGGTGGAGCTGGTCAGACCACTTCCAAGTTTGGTAGACTAACCTTTGCACAATCCAGATGTCTCAACTCCCTCTGCATAACTCCGAAGGCCCTGATAATTTTTCATATAAAAATAGACTCAAAATTCTACAACTTTCATATTTTGAGATACTCAAAAATCAACCATTAAGGTACCTAGAAATGCCCTTAAAGTCACGGCATATGTAAAACAGCAATTCTGAAATTTTACGAAACAAAATAGTGTTCACGTCATATCTCCCTCATCTTAGCTTCAAATGACCTAATTCTTCCTATGTAAAGTTGACTCTTAGGGATACATTTCTCATCACATAACCTTCAACTCAAGTGCAGTGCATGGATCCCAAAACTAGGATTGACCCCGTTGGATGTGCAGACATTGCTATCTTTACCTCACGTGCTATGCCATCACTTCCCACTCCTATACTAGATTGACATGATTAAATTTTTTTTGAAAAGCAAACTCATATGTTTTCATTTATCGTGATTTGAGCTCCTGTACTTTCCAATTAGAAGATGGCTAAAAAAATCCCCGAAGTTGTTGTATGGTGTAGAAAATAAAATTTGGGCACCATGTGTGGCATCTTCATTCAAGATCATAGATCCCTCATTCGAACTCGGATTGGTCATATTATTGAGGCATTGTGAAGCCTACTCATAAGACTAGGGTCTTGGCGAAGAACCGAAAAATGCACTAATGGCACAAGAAAGCTTGAGCTCCCATTCTTGGACAAGTTTAATTTGTCTCGACTGTGGCCCACATGATTTCCAAATTAGAAAGGAACTTAGGAACCCACATGATGGAGATCCTCTTGAGTCTTGAGGATTTCCAACGTGAAGTTCTTCAACTGATCATAACAAAGATTTTGCCTTCGTAAAATTATTTTCCAAAGAAGAAAGTTAGGGATTTAAGTGACTAATTCACTTTGGTTTTGATTCAAACCGAAGGCTCCTAATCTAGGAACCGAACCAAGCCAAATTTAAAAACTGAATTTGGACCAAGTACAATTTGGATTTTTCGGTTTTTCGATTCCGGTCCTATTTTGATACCCTTACCTTTGGGGTTGTTCCAGGACTTTGTTTGTGTCCATGTGAGTATTAGGAGAACAAATCCATACTCCTTTGCCTTACTGGTCACTATGTCGATGATAACACTGTAGTCCTTGATATCACGGTAGGGTTGGAAAATGAGATTATAGTTTCACGAATGGTGTCGCAACCAAAGCCATGAACACAGAATTTGCGGTGGGAGATGTCACAAGGTGGAAAGGATTTTTTTAGAGGAGAGCAATCTTTGACAATGACGTCGCAAATGAATTCAATCAATTGCTTTTCAGTTTAGGGTCGAATAGCTTATGAATCCTATTCGGGTTCAAGACGAAACATCATCGGAGTCGTCATCATATCATTCGACAGGGGCTCTCAAGCTACTTGTTCGCTACTCTCTCCTCACCATTTTCTCTGCTATGCCCTCTCTCTTTGTTTTCCCTTTTTCTGGAATATTCTCACAAAAAAAAAAATAATAAATAAATGACAATGGAATGCAAATTAATAGTGCTTTTTCCTCCATTTAACAATTCTTGTTGCCCACTTAAATTTTTCCCTCCTCAAACTCTGTAACTAACAAACGAGGCTTTTGTACATGAAATAAGGAAGAAAGTTTAATGTCCAAGAGCATGGTCTTGTGCTTGCGCACTTGTGTCTGTCTCTCTCATCCACTATAAAATGACCTCCCTACCCCCTTATGGGTATCGTAACCTTCGGATGCGGGGTTCTTCGCCTTGCGGTTGGGATCCGAAGAGTTGTTTCTTATCGGGGTCTGTTGGCGACAAGGTTTGATTTATGCTTGGGATTCATTATTAGAATGGGGGGTTTGGGATCATGCTACATATATAAAAAGAAATAGAGTCGCCACTTAAGATTTGGGCCTAGGACCCAATGGTGGTAGCTCCGTCCAGAGTGAGTGGAAAGGACTACTGATTCCATATGGTCCGGTCAGAGAGTTTGGGTAAGTGGTCAAATTACGAGTATGAGAAGGTATTAGCACCTCATCTTGTCTAATTAAATTGGTCTTTCTACTAGATGTTTGATTTCGAATATTCTCCCATAATGATAAATTATTTTTAAACATGTAAGGTTATATGATGCATCAAATATATGAAGATAAATCTAACATGATATTTTAACAAATAAAAATTATTATGTATACTAAAAACAAATTACTTTACACGTCTATATTGTGCCAAAAGTAAAGAGAGAAAAAAAATATACCTTTTAAACGAATTTAATCAAAGTAAAGACAATGCAAAAGATACAAAAATATGAGATCCCATGGCTCAGGTAGAGACAGACGATCGACTTGCCTCTCTCTTGTCGGACAAAGTAACGGCTATGTAAAATGGTTTTCGCTACTCAGACTTCGCGTAGAGTAACAACTGTAATAAGAATTTCGCTACTCCTCAGATTTCGGGTAGAGTAATCGTTGGAAATGAGATTTCGCTATTCGGACTATGGACAGAGTAACGACTGGAAATTAAACTTTCGCTACTAAGACTTCGGGCAGAGTAACAGTTGGAAACAAGTAAATATGGTCATGAATTGTGAAAAGGTGAGATTTTGGGTGACTCAAGTCATATACAAGGTACGTAACAGGGGTGTAGGTTCTGGATGAGAATGGATAGGGCTTCGAGAAAAGCTTAAAAGAGGGCTTTTGAGCATGGAAAAAGGGAAAAAACTAGATTGAGCACGTTTCCCAAGCTTGGGGAGTCTCCTAAGGGGGGGATCCTCTATTTATAGGGGACCCTGATGCTCTGTGGTTTACAGCGAAATGATAATTTTGAGAGGAGACAGGACATATTATAAATAGGAAGAATATTCTTTGGGCCGCAGCGCAAGCTGCGCCTAGGCACATGGGCCTGCCACTAGGGGTTAGGGTGGTCATTGCACCCACCCCCATGTGCCTGGGCGCAGCCTGCGATGCGGCACAGAGAATAGTGCCCCAAAAAATACCCTATATTCAATTATTCAGGTTTGCGCAATCACACACACACATATAGCTTCTATGAGCAAGAAGGGTATCCTACATCCTCTCACATCGATTATTTTAATCATTCTTTCTTTTTAAAAAAAAGTAATAATCCCATGTGAAGAGGCACAGTAATATATATACATATAAAATAAGCTTTTGATGTTTTCGTGTGCGCTCCCATTGGCCCATGACCCCCCTCTTTATGATAAATGGGAAATGACTGCTCAGTTGATGCTTTCGTGTGCACCTCCCATTGGTCCCAGTGCACGCGCAGGGGCTACGCTCCCCCAAGGAAACACTTCCCATATATATGTATATATACACGCTAGAAGAATGGTAGGACTGCAGGATAGCTCGCTCAGCTCTCTTGGTACCGAAGAAAGCTTGGAAAAAAGAAAGTTCGACCATGGCGCCCGAACCTGAAGAAGAAATCAATGAGAAAAATCCACGGCCTCTCGATGAAGACGATATTGCTCTTCTCAAAACTTACGTACGTTTTCTTGCTAACAAACATAAAACGTTTCTCTCTTTAGCTTGTTTCATTTTCGCAATTTAACATGTTTTTTTTTTTCTCAGATTTGGTGGATTTTGTGAGGTTTTCTGTACTTGAACGTCCATTATGTTGTAGGATCCCTTACTTTTTGGTCGATGGATGATATCTCGATTGTTTTTCTCATTCAAATGTCATTTAGGGCTTCAAGTATCCAGTACCTCAAAAAAAGAAAAAAAAATTGGGCTCAGTAGTTTTCGCAGCTCTGCTATATTTCTTTTAACACAAGAAACTGATTCTAGCTACTGACGTAGAATTTGTGACGACAGCTATCCTTAGTAGTTCTTACCACACATAGAGCATTTGACTCAGTAGCATAAGGATTATTAGGGGCTCAGTTTCATTATTTAAATAAATGTCTCCCTAAGTGCTGTCTTTCTTGGTTGAAAGTAGTTTTCTGGAGTATTTCTTTTTACCATTTATTACTGCTTTTGATTGGGTTTCCTTCAAATATTCTTTTTTAAACAAAAGTTACCCTCTAATCGATGGAAAGCATAGAGATGTTCGTTCGATATTCTTTTGGGAGTGTAGATATTGGCAATTTATTGAACTTAGTTGCGTTGGCCATCGTAGATATGATGGTTGGTGTAAATTATGAATTTTTTAGCTTGATTTACCGGTTCCAAATGGTGATTTATTTGATGGCACTAGTTTTTCCTTTATATGCTGCAGAAGGCTAGAGTCCTTAAAATCCCCCCCTCCCTATTTGGCTGTCATCAAATTTCTTTTGTTTTTTCAACGAAGATTGGAGTTTTTCTTTGGTCACGAATCTTTTTGTCGACAACTTTGGTTTGCTCCCAAGGCATAGTTCTTTTTTCCTATTTCAGACTGAAGCATTGACCAACTCTTTGGGTATCATATAAATATGGAATTGGAGTGACTGGATCAAGTTAGGGTTCTTAATTTCTTGAAGCTATCTTATAAAGATTCGTGCCAATCTTTCTCTACTACCTCGATGAATTTTCTATTTCTTGCACTCCCGTTAAGAACATGATGTAGTGAATAAATATGTAATCCTGATTTGAGAGAAAATGTTCACTGGGAGAAAGAAATTGAAGAGTTTACAAAGGCTCAAAGAAAGATATTCCTCATGCAGTTGGAAAATCTTTGAGGACATAAGCAAGAAAGGAATTGCTTGAGGTAGGTAGCTCTAGGTCTGAGGCCAACCGATAAAACCTGATATTGGATTCTTGAGGAATGATTTCTAGCTTTTGTTTCTTTGGGTCTATATGTAATGGTTATATTGGGAGTCTCGAGTAAGGACATCCAGCACTCCAGCTTTTGATTATTTCTCTCTATATGTCCTGTTATTTGTAGAAAGTTTTCTGTTTTATCATTGTTCTCCTATTCAATGTAAAACTGGTTCCCTTTGATTAATAATAACTTTTTGAATTCCCAATAAGAAAAAGATTAAGAATTTTAGCTATGAAAATATACAACACTGTGGCAAAAAAAAACCATTTATTTTAGAAGAACCCAGCATCATTTTTCCCCTAGTAATTTTTGATGTATTGCAATGGGAGGGTGAGAGAGAGAGAGTGTACAAGTCTCAATAAACGATAGGCAACCAATGAACCACTAATCAGCCCCATCCTCCAGGAAACAAGATTAAAGCTAACATGGGACAAACAATCAGAAGTACACCTGAAGGATTTCTTTCAGCTACTGGCAATACGGATTTTGAGAGTTTGATTTAGTTATTTGGTACCATATCATATCTGTTTAATTTCTTGTATATGTTGGTTGCAGGGTCTTGGACCATATTCTACAAGCATAAAGAAAGTGGAGAAGGAAATCAAAGAAATGGCTAAGAAGGTTAATGATTTATGTGGTATGTTTTTGTCCTAACTGCACTGTATTGTTTGAATCTTTGGTAAAATAAAGAGGAAAGCAACATCAAGCTTGCCATGCCTTAAAATAATCTGCAAGAGTTGCATTTACTTAGTGGATCAAATGTATAGTTGCATGATGTAGATTCAACTACTCAAGTATTTTCTAGATTGAACTATTAAGGTTATTTCATTTGTGCATAAACTTGCTCTTATTCCAATATCTCTAACATGAAAGAAGATCCTAATATATTAAAACCTTACTTGGATGCTGAGTGGAGAAAAATGATTTTTAGGGGGGGGGGGGGATGGTAGAGGGAGTGGGGTTGCCTATGATAGGTTGAGCTGGTTGTGCTGTTGGATATTGACAAAGATATGGGTTTTGTACTCAACAAACCCCAAAATAAGGATTTAGGGGCTGGGAGGGTGGTAATTCATTTATTTTTTTCATAAATTAAGTATTTTATTAGATACTTTATATGGTAAAAAAATAATTTTCTAAGTGTTACTAGAGCCAGGGATTAAGATATCAGAATTAGATCTAGTGGATGGTTCATCGCTTCATCCAAAGACTGATTCAATCACAAATTGTGATACCTGAATCTTTGATCAGGGTGTTCACATTTAATATAAGCAGCTGGTCCCATGGTGTTCTTTATTCTATCAATACCATGGTGCAACCTAGGGTTCCAAAACCCTAATTCAGGTCGCTATGGGCCCACCAAAGTGATAAAAGCTTAGTTTTAGAGGAACAATGTCAAATTTGTAACTTAAACAAAATTTTTCTAAGAGGGGGCGAGTTGATGCAGATCAGAGCTTGAAGAAGAGGACAAAAATAAAAGTCAGAAAATACTGTTCACTTACTGTTCACGTGACATTGTTCACGAGAACAATAATTTGGGTGTATATTCTCCTATTTTAGTTTCTTATTTAGTTTGTTTCTATTTTTGTTTCCTTGCTTGTTTAGAAGGCTGAACTATAAGGCCTAGTAGTTTCTAATTTTAGTTGCCTTCTATTTTGGATTAGATTTAGTAGTTTTTATTTTCCTAAGTTTCTATTTTAGATTAGTTTCTATTTTATTGTATGCTTGCCTAAGCTATTAATAGGCATCACATTATAATGAAATAACAGATTTTGGAGAAAAGAATTTTCAGGCCTTGTTGCCATCGACCATCGGCCATCGGTTATGGGAGAAATTCCATGTTTCAACAGCTGGGATAGCTGTGAGTGAGAGACCTAGGGTGAGAAGCCCATTCCCCTACCCCCTTTCTCTTCTATCTTCTCTTCTTTGTTTTCTTCTCCTTTTCCTGTTTGATATACGTTGCTGTGCTGTTTTCTGTGACTGCAATAAACTATTGTGAAGATACCCTTTTGAAGACCAAATTAAATTCCCAATCATCTTCAAGGATTGCTGCTGTTGCACACCATTAATAGATCCTTATCGTGTTGATCCTGGCTGCAATCGATCTCTCATTGGTTTCTCACTGGTTCGAGGTCGACTTCTTGCATTAGAAATGGTCGCCTATTACACGCTTTACTAACTCTGCTTGGGGGTGTGGGTACTTATTATTTGGCGGTGGTCCGATGTACGCAAGGGCTTGCACTAATTAAGACTCAGAAGAAAAGAAGCTTTCATGGAAGGATTGAGAAATTAGGGCTTTCAAAGGCATTGTAGCGCTCTCATTTCGGTCCATCATATGAGATTGGGTTAGTAGTTTGTGAAGGGAAAGACGGTGTTGGGATGCGATAAGACGAAGCAGCTGCCTTTCTCTCTCCCAACTCCTTTTCGTAATTCTATACCCCCTATTCCGTGTTCTGTTACACCTACTTTATGACCCTCTCCATCCTAATAGATCAACATCGAAGTCAAATCCGTGTCAAGTAAGTAAAGACCACCATGTGCCTTACCACCCCCAATCGTTGTCCCTGTCACCAGATCCTGTATGACACAATGAGAGGGAAAAATGTTATTTTGCAATCAAAATCTTTAGTAAGACTACTAATTGAAAGAAAATTAGTAGAGAAAGAAGGAACATGCAAGACAGAGGATAATGTAAGGTTAGGAGAGCAATGAATAGAACCCTTTCCAGAGATAGAAGAAAGGGAACCTTAAGCCTACTCGAACAGTGTCTTTTCCTGAAGAGGGAGAATACTGGTGAAAGAGTTGGGAGGAACTAGTCATGTGGTCAGTAGCACCGGAGTCTATCTAGGGACTGGTGACTGCCGATGCACAGCGACTAACGACTGGAATACCTGAAGCAAAGTGAGAACTAGAAGGGCCAGCAGGTGTAGATGGCGTGGTAGGTGCAGTTGAAGAGGCCTTTAACATTTGATGGAAAACTTGAAGTTCATCCAGAGTGAGACCAGTGTCTGTAGAAGGAGTTGCAGCGGCTTCAGCGTGATTAGCCTTGGGCTTGGACTTTCCATGACCACGTTCGACTTCAAAATCAGCAGGTTTACCATGAAGTTTCCTGCAGGTGGCTTTGGTGTGATATGGCTTATGGTAGTGCTCACATTTAATAGCCTCCTTAGAGGTATCACTAGTGCGAGAATACCCACCAGATATGGGAGTGGAACCTGAACTAATTTGTAAGGCAGATCGATCAATAGTAGGAGGATGAAGCATGGCAATCTGTCTATTTTCTTCAGTATGAACCAAGGCATAAGACTACTCCAACGTGGGAAAAGGTAATCTGCTAAGGACTTGAACATGAATCTGATCGTATTCGACATTTAATCCAGCCAAGAAATCATAAACTCTGATCTTGTCCATATGCTTGCGATAGGCAGCAATGTCTGTTGCATTAGTGGGCTGGTAGTCAGTGTAGTAATCTAGGTGTTGCCATAAGCTATGAAGGGCAGCATAATACTGGGAGATGGAAAGTTCTTTCTAGGTGATTTCATGAACTTTCTTACGGAGTTCATATACCTGAGCATCATTTCCCACCTGATAGTAGGTCTCCTTTGTAGCAATCCATATCTGAGTAGCAGTATCCAACAAGAAGTATCCACTAGCGAGATCTGGTTGCATAGAATTAAGTAAAAAGGACATGACTAGAGAGTCATTGGAGATCCATCGATTTTGAAGAGGACCTGTTGTAGATGGCTTCTTAGTAGTCTCAGTGATGTGTTTTGTAAGCCCTTGACAAGCAATAGTCAAGTATGTAGATCTGGACCATATTAGGTAGTTTGTACCATCAAGTTTGAGCGACTCATTCCACGGCTGCCCATCAGTCCCAGAGGAAGCAGTAGAATTGTCAGACATCAGGACACAATCAAATCACTAGATCGAACCAGCAAGAAAACCCCAAAAAAATAGATCAAAATTTTGGGAA
This sequence comes from Telopea speciosissima, assembly GCF_018873765.1. Classification (NCBI taxonomy): domain Eukaryota; kingdom Viridiplantae; phylum Streptophyta; class Magnoliopsida; order Proteales; family Proteaceae; genus Telopea; species Telopea speciosissima. The sequence continues at coordinate 67,204,726 of NC_057922.1, read as the reverse complement.
AATCGATCCTGAGATGGGGAATTTCAAAATCTCCAAAAATACTTGGCAGAAAGGGCTGAAATTTGGGTCGAGTACTCCTTTGATGTAGGCCAAACTGTCCTCCAAAAACCAGCAATATCCAAAAAAAATTGACCCCAAATCAGCAAAGTCGATTTTATCAAGGTTTTGAAGAAAACCCTGAAAGCTTGAAATCGTAGGTATCAAAAAACTTAAATGGTTGTTGATGATGATGATAGGTATTGCTCAAGAGGTGCAGGGCTGGATCTTCAATAAGGGAAAGACTCGATCTTTAAAGGTGAAGATTCCACAATCGCAAAAGGGAGCAGCAATTATCGGTCCAAAAAATAGATTATTTCATTCCTTGATCGAGGTGGTATATAGGGCAGCAGCTAGATCAATAGAACACTTCGTTAGTGTTGCCCTTTGTGATAGGAGAGAACCAAGAAGAGAAGAGAAGGGAGATGGAGATCGAGAGAGAGGGAGAGAGAGAGAAGAGAAGTGACGATGGAAAAAATCTGTAACCTAGATCAGATCTAGCTTTGATACCATGTTAACAGAATGTTAATGGTTGTAATGATTGGAAGATCAATGTGATCACCAAGCCCTTCTATTTATAATAAAATCACTAATAACAGAATTACAATTAAGCCCCTCTCATAACCAACTCTAATGAATGAGTCGGCTATAGGGGGGAAAACCCAAAATACCATTGCGGGTTACATAACTCAACAGAATTAGAGTGGGATGGATGAAGTGGAGAGGTGCATCTGGAGTGTTGTGTGGCCGACATATTCCTTTAGAGCTTAAAAGGAAAGTTCTATAGGACTGTTGTACGACTGGTTATGATGTATGGGGCAATATGTTGGGCAGTTAAGAAGTGTCATATTGAGAAGTTGTGTAACATAGATGAGGATGTTAGGATGGATGTGTGGAAAAACTAGGAAGGATAAAGTAAGGAATAAACGTATTAAAGCTGACTTGGGAGTTGCCCCGAACAATGACAAGCTCTGAGAGAGTCGTTTGAGGTGGTATGGTCATGTTCAACGGAGGCCTAGGGACGCCCTAATAAGGAGGAGTGATATGATTTTGATTGACGGAGCTAAAAGAGATAAGGACATGCCTAAAATGACCATGGGAGAAGTTGTGAGGAAGGACATGCATAGTCTTGTACCAAGTATGACCTCGGATAGAGCCTATTGGAGGGCAAGGATCCATGTAGCAAATCCTATTTAGCTGAGATTCTCCCGACTTGCTGGGCTGTGGCTTTTTCCTCTCACTTTCATCGTTCATTTTTCTTTTATTTTCCATCTTTCATTTGTCATTTTCCAATTTTCATTTCTCATCTTATTTCCCATGTCTTCATTCCCCTTTTTACGTTTAGACCTCAGTATTCTACTTTGTTTTAATTGGATCCATGTAGTCGACCCCATTAAGTTGGGCTAAGCTGAGTTTGTTATTATATATATATATATATATATATATATATAGGAAGAAATAAGGCTGCTTGGTTGCGTGGGTAGTGTATTTTCCATGCAGCCTACCTCTAAAGTGTGAGATTAGAATCATGCAATAATGACCCTTGATTTAATATAGGTAATAAAAAAAAAATACTGAATTTAAATTAATTTTTTATTCTTATTTTATTACTGGTTGTGTAGGTTAACGGTTTAGTTAATAAAGGTTTATAAAAAATAACTGTTAACAATCAAGGCAGATTCTCTCTCTCTCCCTTATTCTCTCCCTTGTCTCCTCCTTTGGATTCCACCCAGCCTCCCCAATTGTCTGCATCTTATCAAGACCTGTTCAAGATCATCGATCAAGGAAACCATCAAATCACTTCATATTACACCTTTTATATGGATTAGATTTTTTTATTCCACTAACAATGGAATCCTAATTGATTCCATTCTCCAAGAATTCATGGCCTATATGCATAAGATAGTTGGGTCTGATACGGACCAAACCTATTTACCTTCACACTCCCTAGCTTTTCATGTATGATCATGGTGAAATTCTGGTCTGTGGGATCCACTATTTTTGTCAGAGAAGGAACTCAATTCCCATGTCCGCTTAGGCAGTCCATCTATACCACTAGACTGGAATCCTCTTCCCCGAACCAAATGGATTGTAATTCAGATTAGTCTTCATTAATCGCTAGGCAGGCCATGGTGGAGGGAGAAGAAAAGAAGGAATGACGGGCAGAGAAATTCTGCAATTCGTATTTCCTTTCGTGACCTCTCCATAAGTAGTAAGAACTAAGAAGAGAAAGTCCACTTCTCAGACGGCTAACGTCATCTGATCAGGTTGGATTGAATTCTCCCTAACTCATGTTCTATGCATAGTTATCAAGATGGGAAGGCGACCATGGCATTTTAGAGGGTAAAAAAACAAGGCGACACCGCCATGGCGTCCAAGGCGACCAAGGAGTCTAGACGCCATGGCGTCACCATGGCAACGCCTTGATAATTATGGTTCTATAACTGAATTCTCCTCGCAGATTTGAAAGGCCTTCTTCCTGGTTGCTGGTCCATCAAGCCGCTAGGACCATCTGTCACAACAAGTTCTCTCCTTTCCAACTTACAACCGATGGTCCTCTTGGTACGGATACTGTGGCAAGCTTTGACATCCCTGTCACTTTTGAAAACCCTGAGGTTGTGGCTATCTCTCGTCATTCGCCTTGCACTTTGCCCTGTTGCCATCAGCCTTCTGCTTCTCCTCCTGGTGCTCCAGCTTCTGCGATTCCTGTTGCTTCACCTCGAGTGGTTCCCCCGCGCTTTGTTGATCGACCCTCTTCATCGGGTAACCCTTCAAATCGTTCTTCCTCTATTCTCCTTTTACCCCTTTATTAAAACTCTCCTATTAAAGTTTCCTCTCGGTACCTTCTTGGACCGGGTCCTCCCTTGAACCTGACTACGCCTAACCTCTCTCTTTCCCCTAATCCCAACCATTCTATTCCCCCAGTTCAACCTTCTATCCTTTCTTCAACCCAATCCTCCTTGTTGGGTTCGGTTCCGGTTATGGATCTGCCCGACTCTGGCTACTTGGACCCTTCTCCTTCACCCGACGACTCTTTGCATTTCTCCCTGTCTCCCTTGCCTTCCTCCACCCTTGCTTCAGCTCTTCCTCTATCCCCTCCTGTTCGTTCCTTCCAACACTGCCATAAAAGTATCCTTTCTTGTCTTGATGACAGCTTTGTGCGAACTTCAATGCAAGGTTCGAGAACTCGCGAGATCTCGCTGAGTTTCTCGGTTTTGGGCAAAACCGAGTCGAGTTGCTAGTCGGTTCCTAAAAGTGCAATTTCTCGACCGAGATCTCGAAGGTGAAAATCAAGATATTTTTAGTACAAAAAAAACAATATCTCGCCGAGATCTCGAGATCGCCGAGATCTCGGTTGGGCCCAAAGGTGCTATTTACTTGTATTTAGCCCAATTTTCACCCAAAAACCCATTTCCAACATAAGAGAGAGCAGGAACAGAAGTTCTTAGGCTCTAAACCAAGGGGAAAAACACCTCTCCTTCAAATTTCTTCTTCTTTCTTTCGATTGTTGGATGGAATGCATTGTTTGGAGTTAGATTGAAGTGCCAAAGTGAAGATTCAAGTGCCAATTTGGAGCATCATCACCTATTTGCAAGATTTCAAAGGTGTTTTCTATTTCTTCCCCAAATCTATTTTTTCCAAAATTTTTTTTTGTAATCCTTGTTAGATTCATGTGGTTTTAATATATGTTGAACATCTTTGCCCGATCTATCACTTCATGGAGTCGGATTTTTTTTTCAGTTAATAAATTATTTATTATAATTTCTGGAAAAATAAATGATTTATTTGAAAAAAGAAAATGAAAAAAATAGGATGAATAGTGATTGTTTGAAAATGATTTTGATATATGTTAAACTACTTGGGATGCTCTACAGCCCCATGGATTAATTTTTTATTTTCACCCATTAAAAAAATTATTTTATTTTTCAGATTTAATAAATATATTATAAAAATTAAAAAAATATATATAATATTAAGGAAAAATACTTATTGCTTATGGAAAATTATGTACAACATATGTACATAATATTCAACTTCAAATGGTGTCAAATTCATCATTACATTATATTTTTCTTATACTTTAAGGTATAAATAGTTTTAAAAAAATTCAAAATATTATTTTTAATTAACAAATAAATACTAGGGTTAGGGGATAAATAAGAGATAGTTATTTCATAGTTCTAGTAGCTTGACATTACGTTTAAGAGTTATGAATAGCATACTTTAAGTCTTGAATACCTTACTTTAAGTGATCCATGGTTATTAATACATGCTTTTTTATGTAACAGTGTAAAACATAAGACATTTTGTATACAATGTCTGATATAGCATGGCAACATGGAGTTCCCATGTCCGCAGACAAAAAGAAGTCCAAATGCAATTATTGTGGGAAGTTGCTATCTGGAGGAGCCACCAGGTTAAAGCAACACTTGTCTGATACAGGTAAGGATGTTTCATCAAGCCCAAATGTTCCTATCCAAGTGAAAGTGGCAATGACACAACATTTGAAAGGAGGAAGATTAAAAAAATCTGAGAGGGAAAGAATGCAACAAGAGTTTAATGAGGCAATACTAGAGAGGGCTGGTGCAGAGGTCCGTGGCGGAGATGATACTGACATTGGGCCTCCACCTGGTGAGTTTCAATCAAAGGCTGAATGGAGAATTTACCAGCAGACTTTGGCTGAGAGTAGACAAAGTTTTCATTTTGATAATATAAGAGCATATGAGCAAGCAAGAGGAGCTGGTGGATCTGGCTCAGCTGCACCAGTGCAAGAAGATGAGAGGAGGAGAAGCACTGGGACAAGAAATATACCACGACCCCAAACCCGACCACGAGTACAAGGTCCAGAACCCATTTTTGAGCAGGATCCCACCACTTTTAGGCAACAAGATGCCTACCAGCCAACCATCCCACAAGTATTTGGTGGTAAACAAGAGAAAGCACGAAAAGCCTTCAGCAAGTTCACCATGGCATTCCAGCCAATGTAGCACAAGGAACATACTATAATGCATTCCTTGATGCTGCAGGGAGGGCTGGTGCAGGATGGAAGGGACCTTCACCATTTGAATTATACAATGTATATTTGCCTCAGGAGGTAGAGGAGCTAAAAGAATACATTGATGGTTTGAAGCCAATGTGGGAGACATATGGGGTTACTCTTATGGCTGATGGTTGGACTGGACCTACTAGGCTGTCCATCATAAATTTCATGGTGAGTTGCAATGGAAAGACTATATTCTTGAAGTCTATCGATGCATCAAAGCATATAAAGGATGCATCATACTTGTATAAGGAGTTGAAGCAAGTGGTGGAGGAAGTAGGACCAAGGAACGTTATCCAAATTGTGACGGATAACGGTTCAAACTATAAAAAGGCTGGAGAGAAGTTGATGAATAAGAAGAGTAAGAGGATCCGGCTCTTTTGGACCCCATGTGCAGCCCATTCTATTGATTTAATGCTGAAGGACATGGGGAAAAAGACTTTGGTGGCGGGTGTGGTAAATAGGGCAAGACAAGTGACAACTTTTGTGTACAACCATTCTTATGCTTTAGCCTTGATGAGGGAGAAATGCAATGGAGATTTAGTGAGGCTTGGTGTCACTCGATTTACCACCAATTACATTGCATTGAAGAGCTTTCAGAGTAAGGCGATAGGTCTAAGGTGTATGTTTGCAAGTCATGAATGGTTTGGTTGGCAAGGTTCTAAGTCAGAAGAAACAAAGGTAGCACAACAGACCATTGCAAATGATGGATTTTGGAAGGACTTGGGAAAGTGGTTGGCATATTAGAGCCAGTGGTGGCGATCTGAGGATGGTTGATACAGAGAAGAAGCCTACTTTGGGCCATATTTATGCTGCCATCCAAAAATGAAGGAAATGGTTAGAGTCGCTATACCTCGGCTGCAAAGTCCTACACTAACATCATTGATGAGCGGTGGGAGAAGCACTTGAGTCATCCATTGCATAAGGTCATGAGTTCAACATACTTTATACTTTAAATGTTATAACTTTTTTACATTTACATATTCAAAACCCTAAAGGCATTAAAGCGATTAAGTCACTAACAAATCATATTTGTGGTGTTTACTTTACCAAAGATACTATTTGAATCCAAAGTATCACTACTCCCATGATCTTGGGCTAGACATAGAATTGTTAGAGGCGATTCAGTGTTACTCAAGTTGGAGCCCCATCCAAAGACACAAGTCGCTTGAATGATGAGGTGAGAGTATGGGACTTTGGCACTTTGGTAGTTAGTTTATGAATGTAATTACTAAATAGGAAATACTAATGCCTCAAATTGAAAATAGATCAAATACTTCAGAGAGGCCTCAAGCAAGTTTCGATCGACTAGGCTGCAGTGGAGGGTAGACAAAAGTCGACCCTGGTAGGTGGCATGATATTACATTTATGAATTATAATTTTATCTCTTTAAAATGTACATATTCTTACTATTCTATATTTGTAATGCGATCATATGGTGGGTGCTTTATGGTACAAGTTCACCCAACCTGAGGAAGGTAGCGGTGAGAGTGCTCTCACAAACTTGTTCATCCTCCGATGTGAGCGCAATCGAGTACATTCTCATTGATACATTCAAAGAGGCGGAATAGGTTGGGTAGCGAACGCATGGAGCGAGCTTGTGGGTGCGCTCTGATATGAGATTAAAGATGAGGCACATACGTGAAGGAATTGAGGCCAATGATATAGAACCCATTGAACTGTCCAACATTTTTCAAGAGGACTCACGATGACAATGAGGATCCCCTATTCCAGTGGGTGAGGGATCGTGGTACACCGATATGGATCAATCTGGGGTAGGCCCGACCCCACCATTGCGTCAGAATCGCAACCGATGTTGATGAATATATGTCGACGCAAGAGGGGCGTGCACATGCGAGTCACCGAAACCTTTTGAGCCTGTTGTAGGAAGTCCTGCTGATGATGATGATGGTGGTGGTGATGACACTGGTGATGCTAGTGTTGGTGATGGTGATGGTGGTGAAGGCTGCTGCTGCTAGTGGCATGCGGAGTGGCGGTTATTATGATGATCGTCGTGAGGGGATCTTGCGAGCGATCGAGCGAGAAGTTGGGCGTAGGAGGACCTGTGCGTTTCACCGGTGAGTCTCGGTTTCGCATGCCACTCAAGATCAAGACCATGGTGGCCACCCTAAAACATACAACAGAAAGAAGGGTCGCAAACACTCACATTAGTCATATGCTCAGGAGGAGGACAACAGCAGTATGAACACCATGCTTACAAGTTTCGAAGCATGAGTATAGATACTACTAGTGAGCATCGATCATGGCAATCATCTCAAAGATCATCATGGCAATGACTATGGCCAGCAGAGCACCGGTTCTGATTATAGTGCCTATGGTCAGTATGGGCAGTCAGCAGCTGAGTATGACAGTCAAAGCTCTAGGTCAGGTGTTGGGTATACATTCCTAGTCCCAAACCAGTCATACATGCCTCAAACTCAATATGACAGTAGCAGTGGATCTTACACCTCATACCAACAGCCTCCCATGTACCCTAAGATAGGGAGATTGGTATATGTTGATCAGAAGACTTATATGGAAGCTGTGTCACACTATTTGCAACACTATAGCAATTCCATGACATGGGAATTCTATGTGGATCGATATAGGGATGAATTTCTTGTTCAATCTCATTTTATGTAACAAATTAAGTGAACATTGATGTAATGTACATTTTATTTGAATGTTTTGATTGATGTGTGCTAATTAGAATGTTTTGATTGCTAATTTGCTATGTTTTACTAAATTATATATAGATTATGTTGTTTTAGTACGACTCGTCGCCTACCAACCTATGGTCCAAAGTGAAACTCATATTTGGACTTGTTTTTTGGCAAATCTGGGCATGCCATTGTGTTTAAATGGCCTGAAATAGGCTGGATACCAAGTTTCAGACCCAAAATATGTGTACAACCCACCGAGTTGGGGGTCCGAGTCCAAAAAAAAAAAAATGCATCAACTCGCCGAGATCTCGGCTTGTCTCGGTTTCTGGCCTGGCCGAGATGCCACCGAGACCCGAGTTTTCGAACCTTGCTTCAATGTTCCCTCTCAGTATTTCCAAATGAATCAAGCCATTATTTGGAACACTCGAGGTCTTGATTCATCGATCAAACAAGCGGAAGTCAGGAACCTCATTAAATCCCATCATGCTACTCTTGTTTGTCTCTTTGAAACTAGAGTTACTGAATCCAACTCTGCTCACATCGCCTCTGCTGTTGCCCCTTCTTGGTCTTTTCTCTCCAATTACCTTCATCACCCTAATGGGCGTCTCTGGTTGCTCTGGAATCCAGCTAAGCTCCAAGTCTCCCTTTTAGTTTCTTCTTCCCAATTCCTTCACCTTAAAATTTGTGATTCTCAAGGAAACCATCCTTTTTTATTTTCTGCTATTTATGCTTCTAACAGCTCCTCAGAGCGTGTTAATCTTTGGGAAGATCTCCGTAGCATTGGTCATCAAGTAGGACCCCTTCCTTGGGCTCTCGGTGGTGACTTCAACTGTGTTTGATTTGAGGATGAAAAAGAAGGTGGAGATCACCTAGACAGTCTTTCGATAGAGGCCTTTAATGATTGTCTTGCTGATATCGGTACTGATGATCTCCGCTGGTCTGGGCTGAAATTCTCCTGGCATAACAAAAGAAGTGGCAGTAGTAGGATTACGTGTAAGTTGGACAGAGTTTTGGTTAATGAAGCTTGGCTAGAGGCTTTCCCCTCCTCTCATGCTACCTTTGAACCTCCAGGTATCTCTGACTATAGCCCTATGCCCCTATATCTCTCCTCATCCAGCCTTATATATCTTTTGGTTCAAAGACCTTCAAATTTTTTTGATGTGGACTTCCCATTCAGACTTTCTCTCTGTTGTTCAATCTGCCTGGGATAAGCCTGTCTTTGCTTATTCTACCCTTCTCTTAGCCCTTAGCCAAAAAGCTTCGCAACGTTAAGGGTGCCCTTAAAAGATGGAATTCTGAGACCTTTCGTAATGTTTCAGCCCTGGTTGCTGATTGCAGAAGCAAGCTCTTTGACATTCAAGTAAGGCTCCAAAATGATCCCTTCAACGCCCACCTTGCTGAGGAAGAAAAGCAAGACTGCATGGATCTGTCGAATTGTATAGTCCAAAAGGAGAGTTTCCTTGGACAAAAAGCTAGGGAAAAGTGGTTAGAGCTTGGAGTTGTTAACACTTCCTACTTACATTGATCCATGAAGGCTAGAATTAATCCCAATTCTATCTCCTTTCTCTTAGCTCCTGATGGCTCCTCTCTTACTTCGGTGGTGGGTATTAAGGCTGAGACAGTCCGGTACTTTAAGTATTTGTTTTGTCCAAGTATCAATGATGCATCAGATCCTATTTCAGAGGGGCTTCTTAATAAGTTCATTCCCGACTCTCTTCGAAGTTCTCTTCTATCCATTCCAACTTTAGAAGAAATCCTTCGGGCTGTTCACTCTCACAAGGCAAATCAATCTCCAGGTCCGGATGGTTTCATAAGGGCTTCTTCTCTTCTTGTTGGGATATTATTAAAGGGGACCTTATCAAGGCTATCCAGAGCTTCTTCTTCAATCCCAGCCAAATCAAAGGTATAAACCATACTTTCCTTATTCTTATCCCCAAGAAAGAAGGAGCTTCTTCTATGTTAGGTTTCAGGCCTATTTCCCTTTGCAATGCTATCTATAAATTTATTGCCAATGTGCTTGCAAATAGGCTCAAGTTGGTTGTGGGCTCTCTTGTCAGCGAAAATCAATCAGCTTTTATTGCAGGCCATAGTATTTCAGATAATATTCTCCTTTTTCATGAGTTGGTCCGTGGTTTTGAGAGAAAAGGGCACTCTCCTACTGCTTTGATGAAGATTGATATCCACAAAGCTTTCGATTCTTTGAGATGGGACTATGTTGTCAATGTCCTCAACAAGATGGGATTCTCTCCAGCTTTTGTGAATTGGATCTACCACTGCATCTCCACTCCTCAATTCTTTTTGCTTATTAATGGGAGTCCAATTGGCTTCTTTTCCTCGAAGGTTGGGATTAGGCAAGGTTGCCCCTTATCTCCCCTCATTTTCTCTATTGCCTTGGAAGTGCTTTCAAGAGATATTCAGTGTAAGACAGATCAGCAGTTAATTTCTCCTCTCCCCAAGTGCAAGAAGCTTAAGCTTACTCATCTTGCCTTTGCTGACGATTTAATGATCTTCTCTAAAGCCAATATCCTCTCCATTGACCATTATGGATTGTCTGAATCATCTTGGAAGCTTATCTGGCCTTAGAATAAATCCTAATCAATCCCTCTTATTCCTGGCTGGTCTCTCAGAGGTGGATAAGAGTTCTCTCCAAGCTAGGACTGCCTTTCCCCTTGGTTGTCTTCCAGTGAAATATTTGGGGCTGCCCCTCATTCCAGCTAGGCTGCACTCCTATCCTTGATACTATCCGCAAGAGGCTTCAACTTTGGAAAGGCAAACTTCTCTCATATGTCAGGTGCCTTGAGCTGATTGGATTTGTTCTTCAATTGGCCTACATTTATTGGTCTGGTATTTTTGAGCTTCCTCAGTCTATCATCAAAGAGCTGGAATCTCTCATGTGTTCTTTTCTTTGGAAAGGTTCTGATTCTTCTCGGTTCCTTCGCCCTATTAGTTGGGCCTCAATTTGCCTTCCCCTTAAGGAGGGAGGCCTCGACTTGAGAAGAATTAAGGAGGTCAACTTGGTTGGCATAATAAAGTTGATCTGGAAGATTGCTGCTAAGAAAGACAGTATTTGGGTGGATTGGTTATATTTTGGATTCCTGTGCAATGACTTTATTTGGACTGTCAACATTTCCCCAGACTCCTCTTGGGTTTGGAGAAAGATCCTCTCCCTTAGACATACAGCCTATGGAATTATCACTTCTAAGATTGTTGATGGATCCTCTACTAGGCTCTGGCTTGATTACTGGCACCCTTGGGGAGTTCTCCTTCCTTTCGTTAGCTCTAGAGAAATTCACAGCATAGTTGTCAAGGTGTCGCTAAGGCGCCGCCTAGGCAACGCCTAGGTTTCCAGGCGTTTTGGTCGACTTGGGCGCCTACTTGGTGTTGTCTTGAATTTTTATCCTCTCCACCGCCTTGGATCGCCTAACCGCCGTGACGGCTATGAATCACAGGATTGGCCTTCATAGACATTCTCTTGTAGTTGTTATTATGGTCCAAGATGGGTGGATCTCAGCTCCCTCCAACCAAGTTGAAGATTTATGGAATGCTCTCCCCTCCTTCCCTAGCAGATCCTCTAGATTGGGAGATGTTGTTCAGTTGGCTTCCTCTCATTTGGGTCTCTTTACCTCTAGTCGGCCTGGGAGCTCATTAGATCCAGAGGCCCGTTGGTCCCCTGGTATAGACTTGTTTGGTTCAAAGGTCGTATCCCTTGCCATAGCTTTTGCTCTGGAGAGCCCTGTCTAACTTCCTTCCAACGAAGTCGTTTCTCCAACATCGGTAGATCTCAGTTTCTGTCTCATGTTGCCTTTGCTGGAATGCTTCTGAAGATGTCAACCACCTATTTTTTGCTTGCCCATTCTCTTCTTCTATTTGGTCTGGCATCCTTGCCAAATGCTGGCCTAGAAGTAGAAGGCTTCTCCCCTTCCTCCGTGAGTAGCATTGGGTTGCCTCGGTTTTTGTTGGGAATTCTGTCTGTTATGTTATTGGAAAACTTGCCTCCAATGTTGCAATCTCTCACATCTAGATGGAGCGCAATCTCAGGAAATGGACTTCCAACTCTAGATCATTCAGTCAGATTTGGGGCTCCATCTCCTTTGAAGTTTTAAGCCAAGTTTCTAAGTTTGCCCCTTGTTGGAGCCCCTCCCCAAGGAACAGGCACATTGTTGTATCCAGGGGCCTCCCTTCTCCCTCCCCCCCTCCCTCCTAAGAGGTGCTTTTCCTTGTATTCTTTCTTTGTTTCCCCCTGGGGGGTTTCTCTTTGGTAATGAATATCTATTCACCCAAAAAAAAATCAGTTATAACATCCAAAGTTCAAGGTTAAAAACTAAGGAAGAGTTGACAATAGAGTTGTTTGGAATCTCGAAATCAATCAATCAATATGGAAGAAGAACAAGAAGAAGCAAGTAGATAGATGGATGGAAGATTCATGGGAGAATGAAGAGGGACTTACTGTCAAGGCTGAAGGAGGAGACAAGGGAGAGAGAGAATCTGCCTTAATTGTTAATAGTTATTTTTGGTAAACTTTTATTAACCAAACCGATAACCTGCACAATCAGTATTAAAATAAGAATAAAAATATAATTGAATTAAATTAAGTATTTTTTATAGCCTACATTAAATCAAGGGTCATTATTGCGTGATTCTAATCCGACACTTTGGAGGTTGGCTGCGTGGAATATACACTACCCACACAACCTAGCAGCCTTCTTTCTCCCATATATATATATATATATGGTCCTTCTATATGTCACTATAGAGAGTGAAATAGTTTTTTTTGTTTTTGTGAATAAAAAATGTATTACCAAAGCCCGAGGGGGGCGAGAAGGAGAAAAGGGGGGAGGGGGAGAGACAGACCCCAGAGGCCCAGACCCAACTAAGGGTGGGAATGGGGACGTAAGAGAGCACTATCTAAACCCCAGGATACAACAATATGCCTGTTCCTTGGGGAATCCAAAAAAGCCTTATGAGGCACAAAAGTAAGCTTAGAGGAGACATCCCAAAAGATGGCTTTCCAAATCAAGTCAAAGGAGCGAGAGTTGAAGGTCCATCTCCTAAGGTTCCTCTCTATCCAAATGTGGTAGAGAGTAGCGCCAAACACAAGCTTGCCTACAGTGTCGCAGATAGTGCAGCCAGGGAAAGTCATGATCAGCCAGAGTCACTAAGGGTAGGTGTCTCTTGCTACGAGGCCAAATAAACGAAAGGGCTTTTTTCCAGATGGTAGAGGTAAAGGGGCAAGCGAAAAAAACGTGGTCAATGTCTTCGGAACCATTCCAACAGAAAATACAAGAAGAGGGGACAGGGATTACTCGGTGAGTAGTTCACTTCACTATTTTTTTAGTTACCCTTTTAAATTGTATGAGTGAGTTGAGACAGTTGGATAGAATTAACGGTGTCAAAATCAAACTGAAACCGAACCGAACCGTTTAAACCAAACTGTGAAACCATTTAATAAATGGTTCGGTTATGGTTTCAAAATTGAGGTCGTTTAGTTAAACGGTTTGAACCAAACCAAACTGTTTAACCGCATAAACCGCTTAACACTCTGAAATGTACATAAATGTGCCAAAATCAAACAGAAAGCGTTTACCGAACCGACCTGTTTAAAATCGAAACGTGAAACCATTTAATAAATGATTCGGTTATGGTTTCAAAATTGAGATGAACCAAACCGAACCGTTTAACTGAAACCGGACCGTTTAACACCCTTAGAATCCGTAAATTCACCTTAAAAGAATCTTGTTGGGAGATAAGTATCTTCCCTACCACCTCACCAGCATCAGAAGACCGGCGTGAACCTCCATAGCTCTGACTGCAAGAAACACAGAAGTATTTGGCAGGCAGAGGAAAGCAATAGGCAAGGGTCAAGGGCTCATGGTGCAGTAGTTCCTCTTCTTAATCCTGGTTTCAGCTGATTGTTTGATAGCAATCAGGGAGGACAGTACTGCCGTCGCCAGGAGAGAGGAGGGTATATGGTGGTGATTAGGGAGTTGAGGGTTTATACACCAAGGAACAAGAGGGCGGGAACAGGGGTGCAGAAAAGGGGGCGGGGCAGGTTAGGCCAAAGGAATGGGGACAAGACTGATGAGCATTTTAGTAAATTCATCGTAATATGATACTCCACTTCTATTTGGTATCACTGCTTTGAGTCTCACTTTGAAACCACCAACCTAATACAGGTGCCATACTCTAGCAATAACTACCTCAGTTGAGGAAGAAAAGAAATTATTAATGGGAGAATTGACCACAATTTTACTTGGAATGTTAAATATAGCAACAGTGAAGTTGGCAAAAGAGAATGAGCACTCACAGAGATTTTAGCAACAAGGTTGAAGGAATCAGGCCAGTCAAAATATTGTTCTTAAAAGAGAAGTAGCAGCAACAACAGCTTCCTCCACTCTCCCAAGTTCGATGACAGGAGATGGGGGCAAGTCAGGAAGAGGGGTACTACAGGGAGTGGGGAGACAACGCGGGAGGGGAGACATCCTTACTCTGTTTCAAGGCAACCGGTGAGTGGGAGGAGAAAGGGAGTGCGAGCCCCAATCGGAGACGGAGGGGGAGGTGAGGGGACTCGGGTAGAGATTTGGTGAATTGTGGTTAGTTTGTAAAATTACTATACCTACCCTCAAAATATTGAATTAATGACTGAAAAGCATGGGTAAAAAAATAATAGTGAAGCAATTCACTTCAATCTCCATCGTGCTATGGAAGATAACCCATATATATATATATATTGGGAATGCCCATTTTTTTATATATATACTGGGAACAGAAATTTTATTGGTTTTTTTATCAGCTCAGTCTGGTTTCTCTTTTGTACCGGTTTCCAAAAACCCAAACCTGAAACCTCCTGATAAGGGTTCGGTTTTGGTCCGGTCCAGTTTTTGTTGGTTCCAATTGGTCCAACCGGTTCAGGCTGGATTTAAAAAGAAAACAACCATAGATGAATAGAGTGAAGGAAAGTATTGTGTGAGATTATGACCTGAAGAGAAGACTGATTGGAAGAAGGGAATCTGATCAGCGAGGAAAAATAAACAAGCATTTGACTAGTCTGTCAATTCTATCAGCAACCAGTGTATAACTCGGATAAAATCTCATTACAAATATCTGTAATCGATGGATACAAGGTTGTATACAAGGTTTTAAGTATCCTTTTGTATCTGACGATACTAGCCGATATGTATTGTCGTATCTTTAAGGTACCGATACGATACCTAAAAAAAATTTGGTATTGGTGCATGTAAGAAACCTCATCCTTTATGTAAAATCTATTGAATGTACTTGTCACGTCGTACTTTGTTCTCCTTTTTATACAAGATATATTTTACATATTACTTATTTATAGTGTTTTATGCTTCAAAGCTGTATTTAGCATTTATCCTAAGTATTTCCATATGTATCTAGCATCTGTCGGACACGATACGATGTCTCTTAAAATCACCATTCCGATACAATACCCGATACCAATACTTTAAAACTTGTTTGTATAATTAGGATTTAGTCTGAGAGTCTATTTATATATAAGCAAGGTTTAAAGTATCGGTATCGGGTATTGTTGTTGTTGGACTAAATCCTAATTGTAATCTGAACAAGAAAAGAATAACAAATAGCTGGACCATTACCTTTTTTTTTTCCGGATAAAAATGGAATTACAAAATTAACCCCATGTAAAAGAAAAAATGGTGGATTCAAGCTTAACATCTTAGTAGGTTTCAGAATCCTCCCACAGGCAGAATCCCAAATGGACACAAGCAGTAAAGGAAATTGGTGATAGTTCCCAAACAAGAAGTCTGATCAGCCCCAAATTAACAGTATTAATAGGTCTCCCTTGGGTCTTCAATACCCTAAACGTTGATTCCATTCCAATGGTCAGATGGAGAGATTGTCTGATAACCAAAATAGCAACTAGGTTTCAGTCTTTCAGAATGAGTAACCTAGCTGTAACTTCACATTTGTAAACTAATAAAGAGAGAGAAGGGGAAGAGATGAGGAAGAGAAGAAGAATTGCTGCAACAAGTTGGGAGTCACAGCCATAAGACTGACTGCCCCAAAACCTTCATAATTAATAGCTTAGACAATAGGGTAAAAGTAAAATACTAAAATACCCCTACGAGGGAGATCGTGAATTAGCGCTAGCTCTAATTCACGGCTCCTTTCCCCTTATATCGAGAACTTCTAACACTCCCCCTCAAGCTGGAGCATATATGTTAACCATGCCCAGCTTGTTACAAATATAATCTACTCTCACACTTCCCAAAGACTTTGTAAACAAATCAGCAAGTTGCTCCCCGGTTCGAACATGACGAGGAGAAATAATCCCTTGTTGCAGCTTTTCATGAACAAAATGACCGTCAATCTCAATGTGTTTCGTTCTCTCATGAAACACAGGATTAGTAGAAATATGAATGGCAGCCTAATTATCACACCATAATAATATAGGAGAATCATCACCAAACCCAAGCTCTGTCATCAACTGTTCAATCCACATCAACTCACAAGTGCCATGTGTCATAGCACGATACTCCGACTCTGCACTGGACCGAGCTAAAACGGTCTGTTTCTTGCTCTTCCATGAAACAAGTTTTCCTCCAACAAACACAGTAACCTGAAGTGGACCTTCGATCAACTGGAGATCCTGCCGAGCCAGCATCAGTAAAACCTTCAACCCTCCCATGACCATGATCAGAATATAGAAGACCACGTCTCGGAGCTTTCTTGATATAGCGCAAAACTCTTAGAACCGCATCCCAATGAGACGTCCGAAGAGAGGACATTAACTGACTCAGTACATTGATAGGAAAAGAGATGTCAGGTCTAGTCACAATCAAATAGTTGAGTTTCTCTACAAGCCTCCGATACTTCTCTGGATCATCAAGGATATTACCATCATCTGCCAGTAGTTTCAAATTAGGATCCATAGGAGTATCCAAAGGTTTAGATCCCAGTAACCCTGTCTTTGAAAGCAAGTCAAGAACATACTTCCGTTGTGAGAGCGAAATCCCTTTCCGTGATTGAGCTACCTCAATACCCAAGAAATATTTTAGACGTCCCAAGTCCTTAGTCTGAAATTGCTGTCCCAAATGTGTCTTCAAGCTCTCAATACCTGAAGAATCATCTCCTGTGATAACAATGTCATCTACATAAACTACCAAAAATATCCTCCTTGCATCAGAATGTCGGAAAAACACCGAATGATCACTCTCAGGACGAGTCAGTGCAAACACCAACACAACATCTGTAAATCTGCCAGACCACGCCCTTGGTGACTGTTTCAGCCCATACAACGATTTCTTCAGCCTACACACCTTACCAGACTCCCCCTGAGCAACAAAACTAGGAGGTTGCTCCATATACACTTCCTCATGGAGATCATCATGCAAGAAAGCATTCTTAAGGTCCAACTAAAACAAAGGCCAATGGTGTGTAGCAGCCAAAGAAATGAAAATGCGAACAGAAGCAAGTTTCGCAATAGGAGAAA